>NC_045598.1:135110768-135165768 GCF_009762305.2 Zalophus californianus | reverse complement strand
TGATAGCAAGTATCCGCATTTTACAGAAGAATGGCTGACACACTGAAAACACACTGAAATGAAAATGGCTTAAGATTTGCAAGGGAATGGTAGGAATGAATGAATAAATTCCTGAATCTTTAATCTAGTTTGGTGTGATAGACTTCTTGGATTCATGGGACATAGACTAGCCCTGAGAAAACTGTAAAGTAATGAAGTTGCTTTCGGGGTCCCAATCCCTCAACTCCGTTACCTTTATTCAGGCACTACTAGGCCTTCTTCTTTCTACTTGCCTCTCTATAAAATTGGATTTGCGAGAAAGAACCAATGACTTGATTATGCCTATTTCTTTTTCTTTTCTTTAAAGATTTATTTATTTGAGAGAGAGAGAGAGAGAGAGACAGAGAGAGCATGTGTGCAAGTGTACATGCATTGGTCAGGGGGATGGAGAGGGAGGAAGGGAGAGGGAGAAAGAGAATCCAAGCAGACTGCTGAGTGCGGAGCACAATGCGGGGGCGGGAAGCTCGATCCCAGGGCCCTGAGATCATGACCTGAGCCGAAATCAAGAGTTGGAAACTCAAACGACTGAGCCACCCAGGGGCCCTCAAATACACCTATTTCTGAAAATGCTTTACCCTAGTTTATATAATTTGAGGTTTCTTCCTGCTATAGTATTCTGATTTCATGATATTCTGTGCTATTTTCCATTTAACAGAGAATAATTCATTAAGTCAAAGGCATTAATACCTAATTACAGAATTTCAGGCATGAGTGATTCAGTTGGAAGAAGCTTTACTAAGGACGGAAGAACCTTCCTTGCATTGTTAGAATGACACTATGATGGTACTCAGCTTCTTTTGCCTATTCATAAAGCCAACCTTAGTTCTAGGTCTAGTTCAACTAGACTTCATACTCAATAATTGCACTCCCCTCCACCTAAATGCTTTTTCCCCCTACATCTAAGAAAATTGCTGGCTCACCTATCTCTCTGACATGATAATTTGAGAAATTTTAAGGAACTAAAAGACTTAAAACAGCAATGGTAGTTAGAAAGCAAAAGGGTCAATAGTTGTTGACTCAGGCTTTCCCATCAGATGACATATGTTCCCATCTAGAGGACATATGATGAATTGGCATGAAAATTTTCAGAAGACTGCAATAGTATTCCTAACTGCTACAGTCAAAGACTATCGGAGATTTTCAGGAATTCAACACCTTGAAGAGTAATCCGAGTCAAATAATTAGCTATTAAGGGGCACCTGGGTGGCTCAGTCGGTTAAGAGTCTGCCTTTGGCTCAGGTCACGGACCTGGGGTCCTGGGATTGAGTCCCACATCGGGCTCCCTGCTCTGCAGGGCGTCTGCTTTTCCCTCTCTCTCTGCCTGCCGCTCCCCCTGCTTGTGCTCTCTCTCTGTCAAATAGATAAATAAAATCTTTAAAAAAAATAATTAGCTATTAAGTAAAAATCTTAGGAAAAGAGATGCAAATTAAGGATAAAGAACAGTGTACATTGGGCCTATAGTAAAAGACAAAAGCCAACTGATAGATGAAAACCAGAAATAGAAGAGAAAAACTCAACAGTAATCCTGATACAGAAGAAGTAGTGGTAACTATAAACTAAATGCATGTCAAATTTTTCCATCGATTACCAAGTTATAGTGCTAAAGATACATTTGTTCCTGTTCCTTAACTCCTACTCCAATTCGTTGAAATATCACTGAGAGAGAAAAGTTTTTATAAAAATAATCTCCTATTATCATTATTTTGTTGGTTTTATTCTCCTGGAACAGCAGCCTATTCCCGAAAGTTACGCTTTTGGAAGAAAACCCTGTCTCGCAATGAACTTAGATAGTTATTTTCCCTCAGGTTTCCTTGATCTTGGTCTCCCAGAGGGAAAATTTACTTTTGAGGTGAAAATAAAACTTATTATGTACATGGAGCCAAAGACAATTGTGCTAAAATTATGAAAGACTTACTCTTATCTAGATTTACCCCAAATGTGCTAGTAAATTACACTGAAGTATGAGAAAAATGCAAAAGGCATGTTCTAACATTCCATTTAAGGAAATTGGGTTAGACAGTATTTCCAAACATTAATGGAAGATATAAAAATCAGACACTGCTTAAAACGATAAAGTAAATAAGTTAAAAATAGAAAATCAAGTTAGTTTTCTATTCATCTTGAGCAAAATGCCAAAGGAAGCCAACATCCTCAAGGATTAAATGTAAATTTTAGAGCACCCGGGTGGCTCAGTTGGTTAAGCGTCTGCCTTCGGCTCGGGTCATGACCCAGGGGTCCTGGGATCAAGTCCTGAATCGGGCTCCCTGCTCAGCAGGGAGTCTGCTTGTCCCTGTGCCCCTCCCCCTGCTTTCTCTCTCTCTCTCAAATAAATAAATAAAATCTTTTAAAAAAGGATTAAATGTAAATTTAAAAGTTTTTGAATTTTTCCCAGGTGTACAGGCATGGGATTTGCTATTGCCACTTGCCCTTTTTACATATGATCATGAGAGAAAAAGACAAATGTGGAAATTTTTTAAGCAGAAAATAATTCCTTTTATTAGCAAATGAGTACTAGTCACTAGTGATCCTGAACAGAGGGCCAGGTCATCATTCGGGAAACAGGCACACACAATGCATATTACTCTTGAAAGGGCCTTTTTATGATCTTGAAAGACAAAATAATTTGAAGAGTTGTTGGAAGCAAGGTAAGTGTTAAAGCTGGTAAAGCAGAACAGCAATTCCACCCAAAATAGAATAAAGTGGGTGATTAAACCGGAAAATTTAGAGGTTGATAAAGACTAAAACTGAACATGTACATTGTAATTTAAATCAGTGTTGGCTTGTAGCCTTTGGAATCAGACATTACTTTATGGCCCATCTCATATTCAATGGAGTCCCTTTTTTGTGATTTCCTTAGGATCAAACCCCTCAGATTTACCTTCAAAGGGATGGGTTATCTTTAAAATGAAGGCTTTTCTATAAATAAATCCCATTAAAGTAGGCCCAAGATGAACATGTCCTAATCTTAAAGTTTACTCATATATATATATATATATATATCAAAGTTTAATCATATATATATATTCATATATATATATGTATATATATATAAAGCTGTGGCAGGAGCCCAGAGCATGCGAGAAACATAGATATATGCTAGTTAGGAAGTATTTTTCTCCTTTCGATTTCACCTCGCTGGTATGTCTACCTCTCCCGTAAAGCAGAGGAGATATTTGCTTGAGGAGAAAGAACACAGTGGAAAGATGATGATAGAAGGATGGAGAACCACAGCTCCACTCTATGAGCTAATTAGAAGATTCAGCATTACCCACCACAGGTAAATTAGCCTGAAAAAAGATGGGAACCGGAAGTGTGGGAACTTAGGCTCTCAGACAGGGTCTTGCTGGTGCTCCCACTGTGTTAATGTTTAACCAAAGAACGAATTCAAGAGAAATTGCAAATTCTAGTAGGTATGGTCACAGACCTTTTCCCTTGGTAACATTCTCTGGTCTGTTTTGGTCTATGATTGAATAAAGTAACAGATTCAAAGCGCCGAGTTCCTCAACACCTGATGCATGTATAGATACTGCTCACTGAAGGGGTGCTGCCGACATCTTTCTGCAACTCTGATACTTACAAACAGAGCCCACATCTCCGAGGGGAGAAGGATAAAAGTACATTTATGTTGAGTGGAACGAGGAGAAAGGTTAGGTTATTTAAGTATTTCCTAACCATTTCTCTACTTCTCTTCTCACTTTCTCTCATACAGGCCCTCTGTATGTCACTAGTGATCCTGAAACCACTAGTGCCGGTTTTGGAGTGATGGACCCGAAGGGCAGTCAGCAAAGGACCCACTGTCCAAGCAAAGGCCTGTGATCCAGCAGAGAGAAAAACAAGATGCTCTGGCTGCCATTGAAGGGGGTGACTCCACAGCCAGCATCGATCCAAGCAGACTTGCAGACTAAAGGTACAGACCCTTAAACTGTTCTCAGTGGATGTAAAGTATCAAATTTTACTCTATTTCACATAATATTTTATTTTAAATTTTACATAATTGTCCATAGGAGTTTTTCCACACCAGACATTATGTGGAAAATCTCTCTTTTACACAACTGATCCTAGGAGTTTTTCCACATAAGACATTTTTTTATGTGTCAATAATCACAGTGACATGTGAAGTGGGACTGGGACTGGAAGACTGATACAGTCACGTGCAAAAAAAAAAAAACAAGCATTGCACTATTCTTAAAACAATTATGTCTGACTTAATTGAATGTACAGATAAATCACGCAATTGTAGCTTTAACATTTTCAGGCCCCAAGAATATCCAGATAATTAAGCCAAAAATATTACTTCGGGGCAAGGTAGTTGGTAGGAGTTGGTATGATAGTTAAAGGAAGGGCCGCTGAAGAATTGTTCCTGGGCACATTCCTTATATGCGTAGGTCTATTCTGCTTCTCTCTAATGCCAACTAGTCATTCTGGACAGGGAAAACCAGAGCAGTTACCAGTGGTCAAAGAGCCATTCCATATCATTGTTTTCATGTCTCCCAAACTAAAAGTTAAAATAGGAGTATCTTCCTACAATCACATGGCAATTTCGGTTTTAGAAGAGAAAGATGAAATTGAAAAGTTGGAAATTTATGTAAAAGTCCAATTTGTGAGATTGAGGAAAGCTCTGTGTGTTTTGGAAACCTTCTAGCTACATGCAATTAGTTCGTTCTAAATAATGTCAAAATTTCCTTATAAAAAGGAAAAATATCACTGGTGTTTTCTTGGGTTTTTTGTTTTCTTTTTTTGAAAAACACTGTTAATTTGAAAACTAAAACTTACTTTAAGGAAGAAATTATAAGAGAGCCCTTTTTTCTACTTTGCATAGTAAGGTTTGTATAACACATTAAACAATAAAACATGTAACATTCCTTACATGTTTGGCTGTGTGATTGCCTAGCACACTATATTGACTTTTTTTTCAACCCAGTGCCTATTCTTACTCACAAAATCTAAACTGCATAAATTAGATTTCTCTTGAGGAACAGAGAATGGGACTCATCATCTGGGGTTGCCTCAAACAGCTTTACAATTTAGTTATGACTTAGTTATAGACATGGGGTGGCGGTGGGGGGTAGAAAGTCATAGAGTAATATCAATATATTTCTAAGGTTGTAAATTTATTGAAATAGCAAGTAACAATGGGTGCCTCAAAAATCAGAATCTTATAGCAATGCTAAAGTGTAAATTATTACAGAAGTCATATTTTTAGGAGTTAAACTTTGAACATAAGCTTATTACCTGCTAGGTGTAACGTAGGTGAATTCCTATATCTAGAGGGCCCTTAACTTTTGAACTTCCTGGCACTTAAGAAAAAGAAGAGGAAAAAAGCAAACCCAAAACAAACAAACAAACAAACTTTTTCCTTGGAAAGAACATAAATTAAGATCCAAAAAAATGTATTATTTAATGCTTTGCTTTATTAATATGTATATTGAATATTATGCCACATGTTTGTGCTAAAATGCCATTTGAAATCAGTATTAAAATAATTATATAAAAGGAATACTTCTCTTAAGACATAAGGATGTGATGATATAAATTATATTAATATATTTCTAAGACACTGCGATGACCTGTCTAGTCTTTATTTTTCCGCATATGTTCAGCCTGACTTACTTCCTGGTTCTTAATTATAGCCACTGAAATATATATTTCCAATAAGGTAAAGGTGTCACTTACTGAAATTAAAAGAGATCCAAACGTATACCCTGTTCTTGGTTACGTGTGATCGGCTGCCTAATATTAATTAATGAATTAGACTGACTCGCCTTGAAATGACTTACTGTTTGAATTTTGTGGAAATCCAGGCAAGGAGGATGGACCGTTCATTCCAGGGAGCAGAACCGGAGGGAGGCCTGGGAGGCCTGGATAGGATGCTGGCAGACTGATGCCATGGAGGGAGCTGCTGTCCATCATGCTTGGCTGCTGTACCGCTAAGCCCAGCACGTCTGAGGCTTTCTTTATACGGTCAAGTTCTTGCTGTGCCATCAGCTGTCGAACAGTGGTTGGAGCCAAGTAATCTTTCTCCCGATCAAGCTGGCTCCCAACGGTCTCCCTCACTTTTGAAATGTGCTGTTTGGAGAAAATATGATCTCTGATGGACAAGCGGGCAGAGTACTTCACCCCGCAGAGGGTACACTCTGGTTTGGTGCCTTCCGTTCCACTTTGATTAATCATGAAAGGCTTCCCTATGTTAATTTTAAATTTCTTTTCCTTTGCCCTTGCATTCTGGAACCACACCTGGACCACGCGTTTGGGCAGACCGATCTCATTCCCTAGCATTTCACATTCTTGCATGGTTGGAGTTCGGTAGTCACTGAAGCAAGCCTTGAGAACCTTGAGTTGAAGGTTGCTCATCTGGGTTCTGAAACGCTTGTGACCTGGTCGATCGTTGCTTTTGGATTTAAAAGGATTGCTGGATCCAAAGGGATTTGGTGAACTCGGGTCAGCGATGCTGGATGATTCACTGCGGTCTGCATTGTCATCGGGGTCGTCCGTGATATAAAAGCTTTGGTCGTGGTCGCCGTCTTTATCATTGAAGTGTATGGAGGGGCTGGTGAGAGAGAAGAGAAATTTTTCATCGCAAACCTCCGTGGTGGGTGTGGTTGCGGGTTTTGGCAAAGCGTCGAGAGTTTTGGGCTCCTTGGGAGATAAGGCCGGCTTCACGTCTCCGGAACCTGCCGTGGTGCTTTCCATCTCAGCATTGCCCTCATCCCCTGTGGTGGCGTCACTGATGGCTGTATTAATGGACGAAGTCTCATCGAAATCCGTTTTATTTTGATCATACCCCGCCTCAGCAGGAGGGGCATTTAAGTTCTCTACATCCTCAGAACATTCTGCTTTAAAAGAAGACGGGCTTAAAAGATTCTTGGGCGACAGCTCTGCTGTTTTACTAACAGGTGTCGACACCGTAGAAGCCAATTCATTCTCACTTGATAGATCCATTTTAGTTAAGGGCAAAGACGGATAGTCAAAATAAATGTATTTCTGAGGGCTCTCTCCCCCGTCTTCAGTTGATACAAGAGGGCTCGGAGGCAAGCTGTAACCTGCCTGCTTGCCTTCATTCCAGTGCCTAGAGCGGAGGTGGCTTTCTAAGGCCGACTTTGCCTTGAACAGGGCTCGGCAAAAAGGACACCGTTTATGGGACTGCGCTGGACCCACCGCCCGGAACTGGCCTTTCCTTTCTCGAGCTCGCGTATTCTGGAACCAGACTTGCACGACTCTTTTTTTCAGCCCCACTTCGCGTGCAATGTGGTCAAGCATTTTTCTGGTTGGGTTGGAATCCAGCAAGTATTTTTCATAGAGTATTTCCAGTTGTTCCGGGGTAATGGTGGTTCTCAGGCGCTTATCGCGGTGCTGGTCCTCACCACTGTTCCCTCCCTCCTTTTCACTGCACATGTTGTCTTCTTTATCGTCCAGTTTCCGCTTGAGGGAAGCAGCGACCGTCGCGGGAGCCGTGGTGTGGGAGGAACCGGTCTGCGGCGGCATTTGCGTGAGAGATCCGCTCAGCAGCTGTCCGGTCATCAGGGGGTTGTTGGGGTCGAATATCATGTAGGGCATATCCATGGGCCTTTCCAAGAATGGAGAGTGAAGGAATTGGTTTTGAGCAGCAAGGAAGTGCATGTGCTGGTGCTCCTGCCAGAGTTCCAGAGTCGGGAAGGCCACGGTACACTGATCACATTGGTATTGTAGTAACTGTGGAGGTAGACTGTTCTGGAGAGAAGTCATGGAAATCTGCAGCGGGCTGGAAGGGACGGGGGTTTGAGAGGCCGAGGGAGGCCTTCCGACGAGTGGGGGCTGTTTTGGTGGCTGGGGCTGTGGCGGAGCTGCTGAGGCCTGGGGTGGGTCTGAGGAAGTCGATGCTAATGGCAGGGCTGGTTTGGTGCCTTGAGGAGGGGGAGTGGGGTCACTCTGCTTTGGCTTTTCTGTGGGATATTCAGGTTTTGGAGATGTCTTCTCGAGTTCTGGTTTGGGGGACGGGATCAGGGGGGTACTAGTCCCCGAGCCACAGCTTGCTGCAGGGGCAGCCGTGCTTTTGGCGGCATCCGTCTGGCCAGACACGGTGCAGTGCTTGTACACGACTTGGTCGGTGGCGTCCATGGAGTCTTCGGTTTGGCTTTCATCCTGGGCATCATCGTCTTCATCCTTGTAACACTGCTTTTTCTGATGCGTGATCAAGTCAAAGATCCTGGGGAAAACCACATTGCACTTTTTACACTGGTACTGCATGTTGCTCGTTCGAATATACCGCTCATTAGTGAGTTCTCTTTTTTCATTATCTTTAGTTTCTGCTTGATTCTCGTAACTCTTCCGTGCTTTCTGACGAGCGTTCTGGAACCACACAACAATAACCCGGGTGGGCAGGTTGAGAACCGTGGAAAGTTGTTCTATTTCATCATCTTTTGGGTAAGCGTTGGTGTCAAAAAAGTCTTGCAGAACCCGAAGCTGGTAGTCAGTAAATCTCGTTCTAGAAGACCTTTTGCTGAATGATGCATCCGATTTGTAATGTTCTAAAGAGGAGGGCTGTGGATCAATTCTGATGTCTTCCAAAACAGTTATGGGAGGGTTACTGAAGTTGTATGGGGAATCCTTATTCCTCTGTCGTTCCTTAAAAAGCGTATTTCGAAACCAGTGCTTGATGACTTTTTGAGAGAGGCCAGACTTCTCCGCCATTTCTTGGATCTGTTCTTCGCTCGGAGAGTTATTGATGTCAAAATAAGCCCTCAGGATTTTCAGTTGGTCGTCTGTGATTCTTGTCCGTGGGCGTTTGAACTGAGAATGCCTTAAGAAGTTGGGATCTAATCCGAGCTGTTGCTGGCAGAGCTGAGTGAGGTCCGCAGACAGAGTGTCCATCTGGGGCAGCTGCAGGGCGAGCTGGGGAGGAAGTGCAGGGTGCTGCACGGGCTGCATCATAATGGAAGGAAAGAGTGGAAGGTCAAGAGAAACAGGCAGCTGGACCTGCGGGGGAGCAGACGGGGGAGGAGGCGGGGGAGGAGGCGGGGGAGGAGGTGGTGGCGGCGGCGGCGGGGGTGTGGGTGGTGGTGCTTGCAGAGGAGTAGAAACCGTGCTTGGGATTTTTACAGGACCCAAGGAGGAAGGCTGTGGAGGAGCCGGAGGCAGAGGGGGAGGTGGCGGTGGTGGAGGTGGAGTTTCTGGTGAAGGTGGTGAAATTGGATAAAGCTTGTCATAGGCCTCCCTGTATTGCCGAGCAAATTTTTCTAGTGCTCCATATGGAAAAAATTGTCCATGGACATGTTCTTGGTGACTCTTTAAGATAAGGACATTGGAAAACAATTTACCACAAGTTCCGCATTCCAGTTTATCGGTGTTTTCACCTTCACCGCTCTTGCCCTTCTTCTGGACCTTCTGCCTGTTTTCGTTATACTGAATGACCAGTTCAAAACCAAAGTTTTCCAGTAAAGCCTTGGCTGCGTTTCCTCTGGCCCCCGAAGCTATTCGGGGTGGCGGGATGCACGGTTCCAAGGATTTCTGCTTCTTCGTGTCTTTGCCTTCCTTGAGTCCTTCACCTTCGCTTGTACACTCTTGCTTTGACTTTTCTTGCTTTTCCGCAATCTCTTCTGCCTCCTTGTAAGATGGCACGTCCTTCATGATGGGGCAGTCGGCACTGGCTATGTTCGTCTGCTCTTGTTTCAATAACTTGCTTGCGGCCTGTTGCTGCGGGGGCTGTGGGGGCTGCTTCTGGGGCTGCAGTGGGGGCTGGGGGGCCTGGTACTGTTGTGCTTGTTGCTGTAGTATCTGGAGTTGAGTCTGGCCAACGTGATGCTGGGTTTGAATCTGCTGCTTCAAGTCTTCAAGCAAGGATCCAGCCATTCCTGTCATGCCAGGCATACCAAATGTGGCTGAGCCCGGTAAGCCCAAATCTGGCCCCAAGCTGAACTCCGCCCCGGGGATGTAGAACGGAAAGAGAAACTGAGGCTGCTGGAACTGCAACAGTGCTTCCGGAGTCACAGGGAAATGAGGCAAAAAGGCTGGGTTTAGAAACTGAGGCTGAAAGAACGCAGCCTGCTGCTGTAACTCATGCTGGAGTTGCATCTGGATTTGTGCTGGTGACTGCAGCGGGTGATGAGGAGTCTGAGCAGAGAGTAATTCTGGACTTTGCTTTTTATTTAATTCTTTGGCATCTAAGTGGGTATCCTTGCTGCCGACTGTCGCTAAACTCATGGAATCTAACATCCCCTGGCCAGGGCTACTGTTGGCTGCCAGGCTGTGCCCACCGGCCACGTGGCCGCTGGGCTCCAGCTTGGCAGCCCGTGCCTTGGTCTGGTGGAGCACAGACCTCATGTGGATTTCCAATGTTGAGCTTTGGCTGTATGCAACATTGCAGATGCTGCACTTGAAGGGTTTGTTGTCTGTGCTGCTGTTGGTTTCTTGGGGAACAGGGCTGGAGGCTTCCTGCAAAACCTTTTTCAACTTATGCAGATGAGAAACTGAATTATAATGGACCAAGAGAATGTTCTTTTGGGTGAACGACTCTTTACACACTGTACACTTATACGGGCGCGATGGGTCAAGGAATTTTTCCATCGTAAAATTTGGCCCTTTTCTGAAAGGTAAGGTCCGCTTTGGTTCAGAGCCCATGTCATCTGGAATAGAGCTACTATCGCTTCCCGCAGGACTTGCCTTCCCTTCGTGGTCCACCTCATACTCTCTCTCCATTTCCTGCTCTAGGGCATGGTCGTCCTGCGCCAGAGTTTCACTCTCTGCCCAAAGTTCGCCATTCACGGGCAAGGAGGCATACAGCTGTTGAAGTTCGGCTTCACTCAGTTCGGGGTGACCTGCTTCCAAGTGTTTTTTTAAAGCCTGGAATGTACGGAAACTACGCTGGCAGAGATTACACATCGTCGCGGCCCGAATTGCATGATACTGGGAATGTATCTGAAGCTTCTGCATCGTCTTAAAAGCCAAGCTGCAGTGGTTACAGCGATACTTATAAACATGGCGGTCCGACACAGAGAGGGGTTGCCTTTTTTGCTGCTCGCTTAACTGATCCTGTAGAGTGTCAGGGAGTTTCACATCCTTACTGCTATTTTTATTCCATTCTGACACTTCCATGGGTTCTTTTGTTGGTTTCTGCTCCTCACTCTTTATTTCCACGTTAGCCTTTGAATCCTCAAGACCTGCCATACTTTTGTCATCCGCTGGACTTTCACCTGTGTAGAAGAAAGCAAAAATACGTCGCTTACAGGGAAGAAAGCCTACTGCTTAAATGCCAATAAATATAGTAAGTAGGAACCTCTAAAGATTTCTGCTTAATCGATTCTTTTTTTTTTTTTTAAGTAGGCTCCATGCCCAGTGTGGAGCCCAATGCAAGGTTTGAACTCAGGACCTGTGATCGAGAGTCAGACACTTAACCAGCTGAGCCACCCAGGCGCCCCTAATTGAGTCTTTGAAGAAATACTTATCGAGCAACTACTATGTGCCAACCACTGTACTGGGTGCTGGGGATGTAAAGGTGAATAAGAAATCACCCCTGACCTCAAGGAATTCCAGGATAGGAAAAAAAGTAAGCTCAAGGTAGTTATAGTATGTTGCCGTCAGCATGATACCAAGGGCCACGACCTCAGTGTTCAGGAATTAGAACACACAGAACATTCTTGGCCAGTGACACTTAGGTCTCCGAAGAGCAGTTACAGAGAACCAGATACTAAATGTGCTTTGGAAAATGCAGCTCTTGGAAACACCACAGTTTTTTCCCTCCATGCTTTTTATAAAAACAAAACCAAAAAACTTTGGTAGTCATAATCCTGGAACATCACCACACATGCGAGCCCCCTGAGCGTGTTTTCCGCAGATCCTGCACCCAGGCTGGCGTACCTGAATATTTCCCAGATCCCTCAGCTGTGATGGCTGCAGGTGTGTCCCGCTCCGATTTCTCCGAGGCAGCTGCTGGGAGTAGCAAACTATTGGGCATCATCACATCAGGCACAGGCACCTGTGAGAACCGAAGGGGTTTGTGTCACATGGAGCCCAGAAATCAGACTCCATCACATTTGTCACTGGGCAGTAGCCTATCCCACTTCCCTTCTCCCAAAAGAAAGTGGGGGCATTTTGTGGATCTTACAGGCCAAAGCTATGCCTTCGAATTTTAGATCGATGCTGTTGCAATGCTGCATTCCTTTCTTTTTTTAAAAATACGATTTGAAGGTTTTTGTCCGCCTATTTTTTTTATAATGACAATCAGGAAAGTTTGAAACGTAACGTGCCCACAGGAGTCATTTAATTAACTTTACAGATACAGAAGTAAGACAGTAAAGCATGTTACTGAATAAGCTATGCCTCGTATCATATCTTCTTTCTCCATAAGCAAAAGAGACGACAAATAAATGGGCCTCGGTTGTGATTTCTAGAACACAGTCTGTAAGAGAGCTTTAAGTAGGCAGAAAAAAGTAAATTTCTCAACCAATAATTACAGATTTCGTGTTGATACTTTTAGAGAGATCGTGTCACACCCGCGGCAACAACTGGGCTCCTTACTGTCATAAGCAGCTTCTCCACACAATCCGGAGACACGCTGTGCAAATGCGTCAGATGCAGCTGGAGGTGCATTTTGTTGCTGAGGACGTCCTGGCAGAGGGGACAGCAGATGACGGGCTGCACCGAGTGCTGTGACAGGACATGCATCTGGATACGACTTTGGTCCCTACTATTGTAGTTACAATAAGGACACTGAAAGAACTGGAGAACATGGAATAAACATGGCCGCCGTTAGTGGATGGGCTTGGATGACTTCAGAACATGACAAGTAACACCGAGAGCTAACTCTACTGCTGATCACAATGTCTACATACGTTTCAACAGCATGAACTCGTTTGGGGCTCTAAAACTATCAGGAGCAATAACAACAACAACAACAACAACAATAAAAACAGGTTTACACAGCAAAGGGAAAAAACATTTTTACCTGCTCGTGACAGAATTTATTGTCCTCTGTAGGTTTTGATCTTTTGGTTGCAACATCCTCTTCTTTCGCCAGCAGGAGTGGCTGGGGCCCCCCTCCCACACTGACTTTTAGCTCCTTTTCTGGTGTGATTATTCCTGATTCCCAAAAAAGAATAGAATACCTCAATTTTAAAAGACTCACAACATCAAATTCTGAAAAATTGTATGTTTTTCGAACAGCTCTGACTCTAAATCCACTGAATCATAAAAATGACTGGACAAACACTTTTAAATATGCGAATCTCAAAAGGCAAAAAGCACACTTCTTTTTATCTACTAAGTGGGCTTTATAAATATCTTTTAAAATGTACTCCTGTCTCATGTTTAGATAACCCTAGGTGACCTTGAAAGATTCATCCATAACACATGCTCTCTGGTGTCTCAGAATGCCTTTATCACATTAAAGCTAATCTACTCCCATTCACAAATGCTAACTTAGAAAATAGTTACTTTTACTAACGTTTAATTACTTATCTCTTTTCTAAAATTCTTGGACGCTGAACACATTTCAAAAATACCAAGACGAACTGACTAGTTATAATTCAGAAATACAAGTAATATTTTTACGTGGTGAATACAGGATTTTAAAAATTTACTCTACGTTCCATATTTGTCACTGCTTTTTGTGATTTGCACTTTATTTTAGATGTTTCAGCAGTTGGCTGTACACATAACATTATGGTCCAAACCTTAAGAAGACAATTGTTTTATGAGGTTAATCCAAATATTTGGTGTTAAAGACGGTTTAGAATTTTGCCTAGATGAGCAATGTAATGTGCAGGAGCGTCACACGCGTCAAAGAAAAGAGTGCAATTCTAATTTCCCAATTTAACAGAAAATTCTTTCCAGCATCAATTTTCCCGATAATCTCCTCTGTGAGGCTGGATATTACAGCGACATTGGGTAGGCATGTCACATACATCTCACGACAAACACAAAACCTCATTTACCATCCATTCCAATCTCATCATAGCGCAGCATCATCTGACCTTTTTTCTGCTGTTTATTATGAGTATTTCTAATTTTAACTTTCAATTTTCACCATCTTCCAGTCAATTTGCAACTAAATTATTTCCAGGGTGAGGACACTATCACTGGACAACTGGGTGCAAATACATCTTGAAATGCAATGAAGCTAAACCATTGATTGCTATCAGACCCCACGTAAATATAGAGTCTAGGCGTAATCTGATTGTATGCTGTGCATGAAGATTTATCTTGATTTTTTTTTTCAATCCACATACGGTTCATATAAATGAACAAATTGCACCTTATTGCAGAATAACCCAGTTTTAATTTAAAAATAAGGTCAAGGATGTTATGGAAACAAAGTAAAAATGAACCAAAAAATATGCTCTTTTTCTGTCCTGAATAGAGATGCCTGTTTTCTACCATATAAATAATTTTAGGAATTTCAAATTCAGAAAGAAATTTAAAAGTAAGAGTGACTCTGAGGAGACCAAAATTAAAATAGAATTTTAATGACATGATGACAATAATTTTATCCCCTTGAGGTTTGTGGTTAGGTACAGAATTAGCGCTATGCCTTCAACAAATTACACTGCTATTGATTTCTAGATTTACCAACACCAGATTTTATTTGAATTAGTACATTTGTCCTGTATATACACATGCCTTGGAGAAATTTAGATTCTTTGTAAATATTTGAAAAAATAATTTATCATATTTGTATTTGAATGAACTTAAATTTGAGATGGACTGAAGAATTTCATTACATTTATTAAGCAATATCCAAGTATTTGATATCCAAAAGATAGTTCAAAACAGGAGTGTGTATCTCATACTTAATTCTAGCATCAAAAAATATGTTTTTTCTTCTCAAAACAAAACATCCTTTGTGCTATTGTCTTAATAGTGTTAAAAATAAACATTTAGGAAGACAATATGCCATTCAGTATTCTGCAAATAAAATTTACTCCCTCCGGTGTCAGACCAAGTTCTATAAAATGATTGTCATTTAAATCAGCAAACGTCTATCAGTTGCTTTTCCCTGTGAAACTGAAAGATTTTTCTTAGAAAGTTCCCATTAGTGAGTAAGAATATGTTCCCTTAAGAGAATAATACTATGTCATATCCCCTTATCATTCTTTTGTGTACATGGTAGAATTAGATGTGACCAAATAATAAGTTGGTCCAATTCCCTATGCTATCAAAAACTGTCACACACAAGTTAAATGGCCTTATTTTCATAAGCATATATATTCTAATGTTGGTACTATAAAGGATCAAAAAACATTGCTTTCGAGGTTTGAAACATTTTACTTAGACTATGTTATAGATTGGTATAAATATTTGGTATAATTAATCCATGTTCTTATTTTTACCCTTATTAATATCCATCAACAATATGCTTGTTTTTTAATTTAGGGACCTTCCACATTGCATCAAGGAAGTAAAGAGTTCAATTTTAGGGTCATTATTTCATAGCCACTGCCGTAACTGTTGGCTATAGTAGTCTATCCAATATATGTGTCAACTTCAATATTTTTTGGCTAATTAACTTAGTTAATTAAACCCTGATCTTAATGCAAGCTAGGGGCTTCCTAAAGATCATCTTATTTTAAATTAAAAAGAAGTTATAAATAAGGGCTAGCTCCCCTCCCACCCCACTCAGTTGTAGCTAGGCACCCAGAAACAGATGCCATTGATAAGAAGAAGTAGAGAAAGGTGAGATGCAATAACATAACAAAAACAGACTCTTGAGGATAAGGCAGGTCATCAGAACTTTTTGCAAAGATGATGTAAGTTACATTTTATGCACTCATGCCTTTCTACTCAACCGGGTGCTATCTCAAGGATTATGGCCTACTCAATAAATTACAGGGCATCAATGCTGGGGTCTTTTTCTGAACTGTCTTGTCCTGGAAATATATTAAATAGCGACCTGTCAATTTTGGAAAGTTTTGATTAAGTTTTGTGGTTACTCACAGTTTATGACTGCAACTTTATTTGAAGTAAACCCTGCTTGTTACCCTAGACAAAATTTTGAAATGAGATCACAATTCATTTTGTGTTATTAAGACCTCCCGATATTCTCAAAAAACAGTGCCATTTTAATGCACTTTAACTAAAAAATGAAATCTAATTACAAATAAGCACTGCCAAATAGATGAGCCAATGATTATCTGTTAGTTATGGGATTATTTAGCTTGCATGAGATTACTAATATAAAAATGACATAATTCATTTCAATTCAGATGCTGCCTACTTAATACTTTCCAATCCCTAAAATATGGAAGGTTGTAAAGTGGTTTATACTCATAATAAGCGAGGAAAATCCAATAACATATGTACTCAAAGCAAATCTGGGGGAAAAAAAACAATAAAACAAAAAACTGAGTTATTATCTATCAATCAATGTATCTGATAAAGTTTGAATACTATAAAACTTGAATATAACAGAGGATGTTATTCAACTACAAATAATTCTAAATTATAATTACTGGTACAGTATTCTTTCTAATGAGACTAGAATGAAAGGATAATTTTAATTGCAATAATGAAGGTTAATTTCCATCTTTGCTCATGTTTACTCCCTTATTAAAAAGTGGTCCCCTTAGCCATGGCAGAGACATATTACATTTTCAATGCAAATGTATTAATCTGGATAAACTCTATATTAATTCTTGTACTGCACAGAGCTATAATTTGGATTATAATTAATCTAAAGTGGCACTAGATTTAAATGACAATATAAATGAGGCATTAGGAGGCTTTTCTATTATGAATGAATATTCAACAAATATAACTTGCATATTGCCAAGTCTCATTTTGAAAGCTGCAGTCCTAGAGATTAATGTCAGCAACCCAGCACAACAGCTTACAAAAACATAGTCTTCCGAACGTGTGTTAATTCCTTCCTGTCTAAAAAATTCTGTGTTAAAGTGGGTCACACTGTTTTCCCATCCAACACTTTAAAAAAGTGGTTAATGTATGAGTTTGCTAGTATTTTTTGACATTTTTAACTGACATAAGGAAAAAAACAGTAAAGACATAAGTAGTTATTCAATCGTTAGAAATATTTACAAGGGAAAAAAAATCCACGTGATAATTTTTTCACCTAATCAGATTCAGTTTAGAAAGTGGAAAACTTTGTTACAAGTTTGTGGTAGTTGTCAGTAACAAGAGCCGTTTTGAAGTCTAGGAGGTTTCAGGGCTAAATATTTGCATCTCAGTAATTGCTTTTAGTTGGTGCATAAATCCCATTTTCATTTTTATAGACACACCTGGGGAGGCATTTCTGCAGGAATAAAAAATTGTTTTAAACAATTAACATTACACAATGTTCTGTATTCTCTCAGAAGCTCAAGCCCTGTCTAGATGGTACAATTAGGCACCCAAGAAAGCACAATAACTCATCAGGCCATTAGGGAGTGATTGAGCCCATTATTTATATAGAGTGGTAAACTGTGCTGGTGGAGATACAGCCCCTGCATCTGTGGTATGTTCCAGTAAGACTCCTTCCTCAATGGTAAGACTGGATCCATTTTCAAGAGATTCCCAGAATCCATTCTTTGGAAGGCATTAGATATTTAAAACCAAGCGTAATGTCATATGCCTAGGTATTACATGAGCATTTATTTAATTACCACTAATGTGCTACCTGTGTGTTTTACACTTTCTTTTAAAGAATGGGAGGGACATGCCTTGCAATGTCTTTTGGTATGACTGTGAGAAGGACACCAATGAATGCAGACAGAAGCCTGCCCTCCCTGAAGTCGCCAAACAGCTAACCTTGATGAGGCCCATCCTAGAGAATGAATAAACTGACCACCTTGCGATTTCCAATTATTTTCAAAATGAGGTTTAGATGGCACTACCCTTGACCTTAACTGATCACTAGGTATTTCAAATCCCTTGTCAGTAACCTCAGGAGCCAGTTTACTAATACATAGCTATGGCATCTTTTTTACATTGCTTTAGGCTCCATACCAACCTTAGATCCTCTTTGTTTAAATCAAATTAGGATCATATGTTAGCCACTAGATCCTAGACGCAAATTTACGTGGCGCTTTCTCACTGGACTCCTGAGAGAAACTTAGCATTGAAAGGTGGGGGGCGGGGCGTAGAGAGGCCCTTCAAATACTTTTTGAAGGGAATGCAACACTTAGATAGGCAGAGACCGAATGACAAATTTGGGATAATTCAGGCTTAAACAAACTTGCACGTAAAAATGATACTTTTGCACAACCCAATGTCTTCATAGTGAAAACAAGCTTCTTTATATGCAGCTGTCACTGGAATTCAAGGAAAAGATAGATGAGCACCTGAAACTAATAGGCTTGAACCCGTTTCCACACTTCTTCTGCTTCAATGAGTCCAACATAATAAAACTAGGTATAGCGTGCAGCAAAAGTAGCCAATGTAATATTCATTGCGACCATAGATTTCCATCTCATACATACAAAGCATGGATGAAGTCATATATTTGCCAAATCAAACACAGAAAAAGCCTTAGGTATCCACACCAGATGCTGGCCTAGGGTTTGTTTGTGCACAAGTAAATGTCATGACACGAAGGTTTGTTTTCAAAGACAGTAGCTTTCATTACTGGGATTTGTCTATTCTAGAAGATCAAAATTACCCAGCACCTAATCCCTTTTCAATGATATTTCCTCTTTCTTAGGCTGAATCATCTGTAAACTTTTCCACTGGACTTTGTTTGAAATGCCTCAAATAGATGCCCTTAAAAAAGAGCAAATTCCTGAGTGTAAGTTGTAAAAAGGCAAGGAAAAATAACATTTATTTTTAGGGTTACGTGGTTTGGGGGGGTGCATGTGACTGGATGAAAAAAATTCAAGTGATATCTAATCCTGTGCTTATGAAAAATTAATATGCCATCAGCGGACTCACAAGTATAGCTAAGATTAATGAAAGGCGCTTAAAAAATTACAAGCACACAAACTGATTTGATTAAAAAATAATCTCGCTGGTCGTCCTGTAATATTCTTCAACTTATCCACATCTATTCTGTCAGATGGTTATGATTAAAAATAGGTCAATGGGAGGCTACTGATAGAAATCACATGCAAAATGCACATGCAATGAATAGTAGTGGGAATGTTCAGACAGTTTAAAATGAATAAAAGCTTTTAATAAGTTTTGGTGGGGGTGACGGAAGGGCTGATTGCAAGGCATGGGGTGGAGGAAAGAAAGGTGAAGGATGCTAGCATCTTACCAGAATCTTTATTAGAGTTTTTGCCTTCACTATTGTCTCTCTCACTTGTGTCTTTCTCCTCCTCCTCAGCCACTGCTGCTGGCTTAGCAGCTCCTTCTGCCTCCTCACTTTGTTCTTCTGTTAAGAGAAGGAGAACTGTCAGTAGCATCGAAAACCCCAGAAGGGTGCCCACTAAAATAAATGTGACCATTTAAAAACTGTGCTATTTATGAATCATCTGCAGACATTCTACTCTGAAGAGAGAACACAAATTTATTCTCAAGTCTCTGTTAGAACCTGCTGACCGTACCAATGCAAATAGTCATCTCAAGTAACTTCTTTCACATCCATTCAGAAAATGTGCCTGTACTAAATTAAAATAGAAGAAATCATTTCCAGGATGGGTAAGCTAGAAAAGGTTTAAGAATGGGTGTAAGGCAATTCTGTCTTTTTAATAGTAAAACTTCTAAACTACATGGAGCTACTGTTCCACGGACTTGGATAGGTGACAGAGCAAACCAAACTCTTAGAAAAAATTCTTAGTGAATTAATGTGAACACGACAGGTTAAATGTAAGACAGGTGCTACTCCTGCCTTCAGTCCCCAGGCCCGAGGGGAATTTTTTGGAATTTGTCTGAGTAGGATCTCAAAACTTCAGTTACACTGGGGGGGGTGTATATGTGTATGTGTGTGTGTGCGCGTGTGTGTGCATGTGTGTGCGTGTGTGTGTCTTCTATAGGGGGAGCTATACAGGGCATAGGACAACATAAGAAGGTATACTTCTTCTATGACAACCCCATCACCCCACACCTCATTCACGGGTTCACACCAGCTAGATTACATGGAAATCCTCATAGTAACTCAACCCTATTTAATTATTCTGTAAATCTTAGCCATGCCGCTGCTGGTGGATTAATCTGTTTATGCAGTTAGCCTCTATGCTGGGTCTGTATAGCACTAATCCGTGAAAGGCCCACTGTTCTCTTTCATCCTGCGATCATTTGTCTCTCACTGTGCTGATGTCACATTTTAATGAATTTTTAGCAATCTGAGTAATGCCAGATAACCAGACTCGTAACTCCCCACAGCATGGCATGCTGTTTTCATTGCAGCACAAAAAATAAAAATCATATTCCCCTGTTCAGGTAGGAATTACATAAATTAGGAGAAGAAGGTAAAATGGGATTTGAAGCACCAGGCTGCTCAATTTCATAAAATCTTTAATGACCATATAAATTAACCCTGGAAAGGCAAAAGGTCATCGACACACATTTGCATACACTCTTCTATTTGCTTTTGATAAGCAGAGCTTTTATGCTGAGAACATGATACAATTAACCCTTCAATAACCATACAAAATGCTGCTACGGACATTTTAAGTGTCAAGCATTAACTGAAAATTACACACTGCATAAAATTTTCATTGCAAATGCTATAGTGATTGAAAGGGGAAATCGTGGCCCTCTCCACACCCCATGTTTTATTAATAATGTTCTGACAGCAGAATGAAATATCCACTGTCATATGTAGCAGCTGAGCACAAAAAAAAAAAAAAAAAAAAAATTGCTATTTAGTGCCTCACTTGCCAGCCCGGCTCTGCAACTGTGTGAGCAGGATACAACAGAAGGGGGCAGTTCTGGGCTCAATGGGGGAAACAAGAACATTATTTGAAATAAGAGCTTGTTTCAACTGTGAGTCCTCAAAGGGCACCATACAAATCCATTTATTCCATATTTGCACTTTGCCACTGCACAAAAGCGAGCCAAGGTCCGTGGTGGAGGGGGTCAGTCATCTGAGAGCTTTGGGGGAAGCTTCCCTTTCAGGCAAATACCCGTGAAATTTTTACCTTAAGAGGAGAGAATCAACACTTCTTAAGGCTCTAGCCTGCTTTCGCCCCATCAGTGATAATTACTGATCAAACACAGGCTCCCTCGTCCGGGCAGGGGCCAGCCTGGGTGGGGACCATGGCCACTTGGTTTGGGGGGGAGGGGGGCAGGAAGGCTGAGGTCATGACTGGATCGGGCCGTTTCACTGCCAAGTCCACACATGTGACGTGACATCCAGTGTCAAGCCTTCTACCTATGACAGCCCATGGCAATTACTTTTCAACTCATCCTGGGGAAGGGATGCAAGACTTCTTTGAGTAGATTTACTGGACCTTTCCCCCAGGGCTGGAAAATGAAGTGTCAGAGTGCTACTGAGTGTCCTTATCTTGAGGGGACATAAAATTGTAAGGGCTATCGCAACTCACATTAATAAAATATAGTGTGTCAGGAGAAGAACACAAAAATTATGAAGGTACTAAAAGAAAAAAACTACAGTATAATCTGGGTCTCATCAGACAGTTTTTGCAGGGTCTTCCTCATTTTGCAGGATGTGTTTTAAGTGTGAGAGAAATTCCCAGACATGTTCTTCTATACATCACTGTGGTGTCTGACCTCAGCCTGACCCTGGCAACAGTTTGAGAAATCTGAATGTGAACAAAGACTCTGTGTCAGCAGCAGGGAAAGATTGTGGGGTAGACTCTCCCCATCAACTTAATCGCAAACAGCAGTTCTGAGGCCATAACTTTGCTTGGCTCTTCCAAGCCACAACTCATAACCTCTCGAGGTGGATTTGCCCGCATTACCTCTGCTTCTGTGATTTTTTTCCCCTCTCTCTTTTCTGGTTCTTCCTTTGAAGTAGGCAGGCAATTAGCTCTAATGCTCAAGCAATTCAGGCCTGTTTTGTGGTTTGGAAGGCGTAAGCTGTTTATTACAGGTAGGCTCTTTGGAGCCATAGAACTTTGCAAATTTTTAATCATGCAAAAAATAATCAAAGGGTAACGTATAGACACCATAAAGTTTCATACAAGGCAGAAAAAAAAAAGCTCACTTTCATTCTTAAAGAGAGCTTTTAAAAGAAACTTGACGTTCATGTTATAAAGAGACTTTAGAGTCAAGAGTATTAATGAGGAGAAACAGCTTTCTAGGAAAACTGTAGGTTGGATTTGGGGTTAAAGGAAGGGGTGTCTACATTCTAATTTTGAAATACCACATTTCCTCAACTGTAAAATGCCATAAAATGTAAGGCGCTTTATTGGAAATATATATATATATATAATTAAGGTATTAATATGTAATGTTAATGTATTAAAGGAATGCCTTAAAACTAAGGAAAATTCCATAAAATTCCATTCCATAAAATTGCAAAATAAAGACACTAAGGTACATAGAATTCCAAAATAAAGATGCTAAAGCAGTTTTCATTTTCATCAATAGGTTTCTTCACTATTATATATAATAATAACATTTCATTATACTGTTGTATTCACAGTATATATATATTTTTAATTATGCTTTTGCTTTATGGAATATAAAAAATACAGTATTCATATGCTAAACTTTATGACATGAATGTACTTAAGCTTAAAATGTGCATTAGGGTCCTGTAGGACTTCCCAATTTTCAAATAAATGATAATACATTTTTATTTTTAAATGTTTCAAAATACTAGGAAGAAAACAAAATACTACTATTGTAGTCTCATATTATACAGGTGTGTTACAATAACTTCCCCTAGCATTTTTATCATGCCTCTCATAATGATCTTATAAGTTACTCTACACATACACATAAACTATATTTTAAAGAAAGAAAGGTTTTTGAGTGACTAGCTTAGAATACTTCCATTGGAATAATAAAAAAATAATTGGAAAATCACTATTAATTTATTCTATAAAATTATACAATTTCTAAGCAAATCTACTTCAGTAATGGCCCTGTGATCTAAGCTCCAGCCAACTGTGCTTGGTTCCCGTTGCTTTATTTTACAATTGTGTTTGGGAACCCTCTGAGTTGTCTAAGGAAAACACTGCATACTTTTTAAGCCCATGGAGTAATCATGTAAAGAGGAAACAGAATAATAACTTAAACATTTCATATATTAGTTTTAATTTTAGATACTGAGCCTCTATTCTAGACACCTGGCTTATAAGAATTCTTTCCTGAACTCCTCCATTGTCTCTCTGTACAGACCCACCCCATCCAAATCTATCCTCCATTTGATCTACTTAACATTTGACTTTCCTACTTAAAATCTTAAGAGCAATACCCATCAACTACAAAGAAAAAGCTCAATCTTCTGTACATGGCAAGAATACCTTCAAGATACCTGGTCCCTGTCTACCACCCCAGTCTCATCTTTCTTCCTTTCCTACCCAGCATTTAATTTCAAAAACAGTCTTCTCAAACTTTAGGGCATCAGAATCATGTGGAAGACTTGTTACAATACAAATTGCTGGGCTCCACCTGGAGAGCTGCTGATTCAGTAGGTTTAGAGTGCAGCCTGAGAATTCACATCTCTTAAGTTCCCAGGTGATGCTGTACTTCTGGTCCAAGGGCCATACTGTGTGAACCACTGTCCCAGAAACACGTAACCATTATTAATGCCCTCCTCCTCCAAGATATACCATTATATTTCCTTGTCTTATCTAGAACAATTTTTTTTTGCCACTGTATAACCCCCACTTTTCCTTTAGCCAAGCTTGGGAAGTATCAGTTTCATCATCCATAAAAATGGGGTTAGTAACACCTACCTCATAGGTTTGTTATAAGATAAATGAAGAAAAATCAGTCAGCACAGAGCCTAACACAAATAACACAAGTACTAAAAAATGCTAGCTATATTATTACTAGTATCATTAATTACTTCTTTCTCCAAAAACTCTTCCCTGAATGTTGAACAAAGATTAATGTTGCTGGGTACATTTTTTTAAAATTTTTAATTAATTAATTAATTGCTTTTATTTTCTTATGTATTGATGTCAAAAAACTTATCCTAGTGTGTGAAAATTATCTGTGTATAGCCTACTTCCCCTGATAGGTACACCTTTACAGAAAACAGTAATTATCTTGTTTATTTCTGTGCCAGAAGCACCTGGAACAGTGCCTGGAATATAGAAGACAGGCAAGACTCATTAGTTGGAACACTAAATTTAATTTAGGAAGCAAAATTGTGAGAAGAAAAGGAGTCCAGAAGCTATCCCATTCTATTCCCCTTTAATAAAACTTTTTAAAAGTACTCGTTTGTTTGGTTTGATTTTGGTCTGGTTTGGGTAGTTTGGTTTGTTTGTTTGCATTTTCTCTTTCTCTACTAAATCACCTTCATTATTCAACCCTTTCCAGTCTGGCTTCCAGTCAATTGCTCTTCTCAAAGTCACCAACGACTTCCATGATGGGAAATCCAGTGGTCACTTTTTCCATCTGCATATTACTTAACCTTGCTCAACAAAAGTTACTATGCCCTTCTCCTTGAAAAAAGGTCTCTCTCTTGAATTTTACTGCATCACACTATTGTGATTTTTATCCTACGTCTCTGAAAGTTCCCTCTTTTTCCCCTTTGCTGAAGCCTCCTCCATTTAAAATCTAAATATCGGAGTGTCTCCAGCATTGGTCTGAAGCCCTATTCTCTTCTCTATCTACAAAGGGAGTTTAACTTGAGGAAAAATAATAATCTGCCTAGATGATAGCATCCAGATCCATCACTTTAAAATTTTATATCTCCATTTAGATATCTAGAAAGCATATCAAACTTAACATGCCCAAATTAGAACTTCTGGTTCCCCCTCAACACAACTCACTCTGTTTGCCACCAATCTCCCCCATCTCCCTCAACTCCCCCCATCTCAGTTAGTGGTACCACCATCGACCAAAAGCAAGAGTCCTCCTTGACTCTTCTCTTTCTCTCTCATATGAATACAATCTATCAGCAAGTTCTATTATGTCAAATTCCAAAAATATTTAGTACAAACTAAATCTATCTATTTCTTTACATCTCCATTGCCAGTACACTTAATTTCTTACCTGGATTTTGAAATGGTCTAATAACTAGGTAAGCCTTGCTCTTACTTTCCAACAATTTATGCTGCACATCCTATAGAATCAAGCTAGTCTCCGGCTTGTACCCTGCCATATTTCCTATTTCACTTAGAATCATATAACAACTTCTTACTCTGATTGAAATTACCAGGCCTTTGTCTACCTTTCTGACTGCACCTTATGCTACTCACCTACTCATTCACTAACCTCTCTCTGGAGACATTAGCCTTCTTTCTCTTCCAAGAACATCACCAACTTCTTTCCAACTCTAGCTGGAAGGCATTTCTCCAGATTCGTGTAATTGGCTCCTTCTCATTAGTTAGGACTCAGCTGACCTGTCACTTCCTCAGAGAACTTCTCAGACCACTGCTTCTAAAAATGCTCAATACCTGTAACATGGGCGGGATTCTCAGACTTTAGTGGGAATCACATCACCTGGAGGGCTTGTTAACTACAGATTGCCAGGCCCCATCCTCAGTATTTCTGATTCTGTAAATGTAGGATGGGCACCAGGAATGTGCGTTCTTACAATTCCCAGGTTGTGCTGATGCTGCTCGTATGGCAACCACACTTTGAGCAGCTCTGCTCTAGCACATTACCTCTTTTACTTCCTCCATTATATTCACAGCAATCTGAATAGAACTTCTTTATTTGTATAGAAATATTGTCTGAAAAAACGATAGAAGTCATCTGTCTTATTCATGACTTACGCCCAACAGTCCCTGGCACTAATATTTTGGGTAAAATTGAGGATTCCTAGTTTTCTTACTTAGGATAACTACGTTTATAGCAGGATGGCATCAGTTAAGATGGAGAAGGAGAAGAAATGGTCTTGCAAAAGTGAGAAAGTCCACTTGGAATTTGTTATATTGGACTTCCTTATTCTCTGTGAAAATGTCCAGAAGGCATGACAGTATCTCAATATAAAGCTTCTCAGAGACCTAGGTGAAGGTGTAGATCTCAGTGCCCTTGTTTACGAAACAATAAATAAATGTATTGGCAGGGAGTGTTTTCTTTTTTGTTTGATATTTTTGTCATAGTCTTGATATCCGGCCTATTACCCCCAAACTGATCACTAATGAAATCCTCTGATTGGGCTGTAGGTGAGGGAAGAGAACTGGTTAAATATGCTCTCCAGTTTCGTAGGGGAAAAACAACATATAAAATGAAAAAGTGTTCATGAGAATGCATAGGTGAAGGTGAACTTAACTTTAAAGAATTTTTAAAGAGAGAAGTTCTGACTTTATACTGGAGGAATGTTTTCACTTGCAGAACATATTTCAATTCCCCATTATGAATGCAAAGGACTTTTTATAATCTTTTTTTTTTGGTCATATTATATAGCATAATTGTAGAAATCTGAAAATTGGGATCGAGCCAGGAATAAATGAGGTGCATTGTGGCAACAAGGGCGAATTTCCTCTTAAATTGTCTGAATATAATGCAGCTCAGAAAGCATTGCTGCCATTTTTTTTTAAATACACACACACAACACACAGAGCACAGGGACTAGTAAATGTGTTGATATAAGTATACAAAGTCCAATCAACTCATTAATTACCCCAAAAATAACTCCACCAACTAGGTTGTTTGATTTGGGGGAAAATAATATCTGGGTTTTTTTTTTTTTAAAGATTTTATTTATTTATTTGAGAGAGAGAATGAGAGAGAGAGCATGAGAGGGGGGAGGGTCAGAGGGAGAAGCAGACTCCCTGCTGAGCAGGGAACCTGATGCGGGACTCGATCCTGAGACTCCAGGATCATGACCTGAGCCGAAGGCAGTCGCCCAACCAACTGAGCCACCCAGGCGCCCCAATATCTGGCTTTTTGACTTCTACTTTGTAACAAATTGACCACTTAGGTGAAACCTCATAGTGTACAAATGTAGATGTGAGAAATTATCCTGCAGAAGTTGCTTGTTCTTTCAGATGTTAACTTATATATGTATCCAAATATAGCATATATGTCATTTTATATTTAATTTTGCTTTTAACCTATTTGTATAAGAGATCTGATCAGATCTCATTAGAGAAGTTCTAGAGATACATTTATTACATAAATTATGAGAGTAACAAATGTAACTCACTTAGAACAAACAAGATTTTGAAAAGGATTAAGACCAATTACCTGAGGTTCCTCTCAACTGCTGCTCCGTAAGATCCTCCTCACAGGTCCTGGCTCCCAAAGAGGCAGTTTCTGCAGAGGACATTAGAGGGAAAAGTAATGAACACACCACGTCCAGCTCTGTAGTCACAGTATCACAAGAACCCCAAATCTGACTTTCAAAGAAATAAGCATCAGCTGGAGCTCAGGTGAGACTCCAGCACACCTTACATCCCCAGTGAACAGTGGTTAGCAAAATGAGTCCAGGGCGTAGTAAGCTTAGATCACATTCTCGGTCAACAGCACGCAACAAATACAACAATACAGGCAAAATATGGGAGCACGAAGACTCATTTGATTTTTACATCCTGGATATTTGGCCAGGCCTACATTATAAGAGTATGTGTTATAATGACAAAGGCACATTGCAAAAATCATGAGCGTACTTTCACTTCTCTGTCACAATAGCAGAAAGGAAAAAAAGAAAAAAGAAAAAAACACTTCAATATTTGATAGCTGATGTGAGAGACCAAAGCAAAAAAATAAGGACCTGAGGAAACTTGAAGGGTATGTCCAAGCTGTCAGTAAATTCACATCTTTATTCTCATCTTTTATTTGAGTTCCAGAGCAGAAGCGCCAACAATGTCCTGGTTTGCTAAACTCAACCCCAAGCACAAATCATTATTTTCATCTATCTCCATTCTTCCATTGTGTTCCCTGTTGCGAGGGAATCCATAAAAAATGACTGGACCTCAGAAATCACCCTCAACATCTCATTCTTTCTCCACACCGAGTCATCCCATGCTGTTGATTGGATGGCAATGTCTCTTGTCATGTGTGTTTCTCTATTTCTCTGTCATCTTCTCTTTACTGACAATTTCCATAGCCTCCACAACAATCTTCCTACCTTGAATTCCTTGTCTCATCAGCCTAATCTCTCATAAAATGGCAAGAACTTTTTTTCCAGAAGACAGAATTGCCTGAGCACCACTCATGACTCCATCAGTTTCTAGGTAAGGGACCTTAGGTACATAATTTAACCTTTCTAAGCCTCAATTCCCTCCTTGGTGATATGCAGATATAATTGTATAAATAATCAACAAGTATAGGAGAAAAAAATACAAATAAAGGTACAACATAATCTAGTCTTCAAAGTGAGAAAAGGCTGGATTGTATTGAGAGGTTGAAAGGATCATCACACAATTCTTACACCGCCAAAGAGACTCACATTTACCTAATATTTCTGGGCACCAGCATCTCTAGTTGATTCAGAAGGCTTTAATTAAACAAATAATTAACCTTGAAACTAGAAGTGCACACCAAGGCACTATTATTGCATTTACTGATTGTTTTTCCTGCTATGTACAACACCTCTGGCCTCTGGTGGTAATTTATTTAAAAAGAATGATAATAAACCCTCAGTGTCTTAGCCCCAACAACAACAAAAAACATCATGGGTTGTTTTTGTTTTTTGTTTTTTAATAACCAAAACTTAAATTAGTCTTGAAAAGAAGAATTCATCCTTAGTTCTTGCTTATAAATCCAAATAACTTTCAAATTGATCACAGTACTGATATTCATCCAATATGTCATTCAAGAAACCCACCTTCTTCCTCTTGACAACCTCTGGATCTTTATGCTTCGACCAGTGTTGTTCCTTTTACTTTGTGAATGTCTTTTTGTTCTTCTCCTGTTAAACTCCTCTTCTTCCCTCAAAACCTAAAGCAAGTGCCACCTCCTCTCTGCTGCCATAACAATTAGCTTATAAATATGTTTCAGCACTTCCGATCTATTATGATAATTTTTTACATGGTTCATGCATATTTCCCCAATAAATTATGAGTTCCTCAAGAACTTTTCATCTTCACAGGTTCTCAACCAAGAACAAAGTGAGGCATATCAAAGTCACCAGGACACTTCTATTCAAAGTACGAATCTATGCCCTATATGCGGAAGCAGATGAATCTCAAGATGAGAATTTTATAAAAGCTTCCCAGAGCCTCAAGCCTCTAAATTCAAAGCCCTTTCAATCATACTAAACACAGATACTAATTCTGTTACATATACAGCTCTTTGTCCACTTATGATGGGGTTAAGTCCCCATGAATGCACCATAAGTTGAAAATGCCTCAAGTCGAAAATGCTTTTAATACATGTAACCTCCTGAACACCATAGCTTAGCCGAGCCTATCTTAAACATGCTCAGAACACTTATATTAGCCTGCAGTTGGGCAAAATCATCTAACACAAGGCCTATTTTATAATGAAGTGTTGAAAATATCTCATGTAATTCATTGAATACTGTACTGAAAGTGAAAAACAGGATGGTTGGGTGGGCACAGGGTGATTGCAAGTTTACTGGTTGTTTACTCTCGTGAGGGCCTGGCTGATTGGGAGCTGGGGCTCACTTCCATTGCCCAGCATGATGAAAGAGAATCTTACCACATCTCGTTAGCTGGGAAAAGATCGAAATTCAAAATTCGAAGTATGGTTTCTACTGAATGCTTACCATTTTCGACCACCGTCAAGTTGAAAAATGTTAAATTGAACCATTGTAAGCGGAGATTATCTGTATAAATGTGTGTGAGTGTGTATTAAACCATTTCTTTCACTCTTCTTTAGAAAAAAATTATAATTTATCAAAGAATCCTTATCCTTCCAAACACGTGCGTGCGCGCGCGCACGTGCGCGCACACACACACACACACATTTCAATATATCAGATACTTATTTAAACAGGTATCAGGAGTATCTAAGTAAATTTGACCAAATGACTGCTACTCTTTTAAGATTCGTGAAAATAAAAATTTAAAAATGACAACTTGTTGAGTTTGTATTTCTGCCAGTACTCTGAGGACCTATCCATGTAAAATAGTCATGTAAGGAAGGGCGCCTGGGTGGCTCAGTTGGTTAAGTGCCTAACCCTTGATTTCGGCTCAGGTCATGATCGCAGGGTCGTGGGATCGAGCCCTGCGAGGGGCTTCCTCCCGAGCGGGAGTCTGCTTCTCTCCTTCTCCCTATGCCCCTTCCCCCGCTGCATGCTCTCTCTCTAAAAAAAAATAAATAAATCTTGAAAAATAGTCATGTAATCCTCATGGTAAAGTCATGAGACAAATATTAATCCTTCTGTTATAAATCAGGAGACTGGAGCTTAAAGAGGTTAAGGTCACTTGCCCCAGGTTCCCAAGTTTGAAACTGACAGAGCCTGGAAGGGAACCCAGTTCAGCCTGGTATAAAGGCTGTGAATGTCTGGATGTGTCCAGTTGTAATATCACAGTATCAAAGAACCTATGGAGGATTTCCTAGTCTTAGTGAAGTCCCGAAACCAAGTGGTGGCCCAGGGGTGGGGTGGGTGGGGGAAAGGATGTGGAAGAAAGCAACTTTCATTAGTCTTGTAAAAATTCTGATATTTCATAAAACATGACATTCCTTGAATATATGATGTGACTACATAATACTTTGGTGCCACACTGAAATCATTTTATTTGAGAGCGATTTAAGGAAATGTGCAAAATGTCAAAACCAGAAACTTATTTAATCTCACAAATTAGGATACGTGGTACTTGGAAACTGTGCCATTGAGAGCTACTTGTGCAAAGAATTTTATAAAGGAATGTAGTTCAGAATGCCACAGAATATTTTTTATCCTCAACGATGCTGCTCCCTTTATACAAATTATATAAATATTTTAATAAAGGAGCTTTTAACTTAACAAATGAACTGATTAATCTATACTTTTCTGCCTGTGTAAATGAAATGTTTAAAACCTAGTAATGATACATAGCATCTTTCAATATTTCACTTTAATAATTGCTCTGTAATAACAAATTTGACTGCTGTTAACACCATCTGTCTCTTTGCTGGTGATTTAATTAGATTACTAATTTGTGTTCTCTAGCACCTGACCTTTCTTATTTAATACTATTTAAAAATAATGCCACTGACAATTTATCCAGTATTCTACTCTATTCTGTCAATTTGGTGATGATCACACATTTGAAAATGGTACCAAATTACTCTATTTTTATTAACACAATGTGGGAGTAATCGGCCCCATTTTCTGTGGAATGGTGTATCGATCATCATGATCACCATCATCAACAACATTTCACAGAATATTTACTCTGTGCCAGGTACTGACTGATGCCCTTTACATGCATTGCAACACCCCTAGCAAGTGGTGAGCCATGATTTGAACCCATGCATTTTTATTTCAGGGATAGGTATCTTAACCACAATGATATACTAAGCCGTATTTTTAAAATCCTAAAAGTACTTTTCCTTTTGATTCTGCAATTATGTCTTATGTTCATTTTTCTCATTTGGACTGAATTCTGCTAACTATTTATTCCCCTGACCCAACCCAAATGGTTACATCTCTAAAGACAATGTTTAAAACCTAAATTTTTAGGCTTCCTGTTCCCTTTTAATTATGAGACAGAAGGTTCTCAAGGTTCTGTCTCATTTCCTCACGCTTGCCCCCCCAACTCATAAACCTATCCATTTCATTACTCCTTTTCACCTTTCCTTTCCCTTATATGAATAATTATTCTGGTAAGTAAACTGATAAATTTTAGGCATTTCATCTTAGTTAAAAAATGATCAAGTTTTCATCTGTCAAATCTTTTCTTTTCCCTGCTAATCAGAGTAATACTTTAAAAACAAAACAAAACAAAACTACAACCAATACAAATCTAATGATCAGGGAAATATCTGGAATTTTAATTTTTGAAACAGTCTAGATACATAAGTAGAGAATTTAAAGTTTAAGAATGTTTGCTGTCATTTAGAAATAAATCTAACTTAATCTACATTTCAGGATCACAACTGTCATGAGCTTTCTGCATTCTTATCAGCAAACTTTGGGAAGCATTTGGTACAAGTTCAGTAAATTTTTAAAATACTGGGTGAATGTTCAAGCTGCCAAGTATAGTACTAAGACAGTATCTGCCTACAAAATTTTCACATCTCATCTCCTCCCGCTGATTTGCTAATGCATTAAATAATAAAGTGTATCACTATTTGAGCAAAATGTATAGCACATAAAATGAAATATATACCACTAAACAGAATAAATATTAAGCCAACTAGTCTAAAGTAATAAAGAGAAAGAAAAAAATTTTCTGTAGTCCTAGGAAACATTTTGAGTTCCACTCTCCTTCCAACCACTAAAAAAAAAAAAAAAAAAAAATGAGTCCAGTTCCTGGAAAAGACGAAACTCTAAAAGAGCATCCACATTTCAAAAACTCTACCTTCTCCTCCCCATTTCCCTTTTGCAACCCCTCCTACCTTTACTGCAGGTAGGTGATTCATTGTTCTAGGATATTTCAGAGACTCTGATATAGAAGAGAAGGTGTTTGCAGCACTCTAATTTTAAAATAATAAGTGAATAGTTGATTGGAAACCTGTTAGGTGCTAAGCACATAACATGCATTTTCTTACTCAATCCCTCCAGTAAATTTGTACAGAAAAACCATTGCTTTTATAAAAAAAGTAAGATATTAAAGTTCAGACATTTTAAGTAATTTTTTCCCCCCAAAGGCAGAGAGTAGCAAAAGTAGGATCTGGACTTAGTCTGTCTGACACCAAAGCTCCATACTCTCCTGAACATTGTTGCCTCCAGGCAGCCCCCAGGACTCCTGGGCCACGATGTCTAAAACGTGAATTTTCCCACCTCCAAAAAAACAGTTCAAACTCCTCCAAAGCAAATTCATTATAACAAGATCAATATCTAGAAGAACTAATCAAGTTCAACATTTTTTATTATCTTGGTAGTTTACATTTTAATAAAGACCTCTGAACTTGCTTGTGCACTGCAAAAATGAAGCCTGTTTTCAGATGAAGCAGGTTTGCAATTAAAAATGGTTTCAAGTGGTCTCCATCCTTTTCCTATGTGGATACAAAGAGTGCTCTTCTAAAAAGCTGAGCAACTCAGCATGCTACCAAATGGTTTTGAGTAACCAAGCAACATCATCTTTGTTGACCTGCAGTGCTTTCTCTTAAATTATTTCTTCTAGGCAGTAACAGATTGAAGTGCATTGGATACTCCAGTGTCAATTATCTGAACAGGCTGGATTTGTAAATTTTTATTTTCTGGAACAGTAAAGCTCCTTTGCCCTGCTCTGTGTGGTTTTACCCAGAAGTTATTTTTATATAGTAAGGGAGTAGTATCTCCTGGGGCCTCTAGGCCAGGAAAGTGTGATCACTTCTTTCTGCTTCTTGAATCATCTATGACCCCAGTGTAATGGGACCTCAAAAGAATTTAATAAGTTCCTGATATCAATTAGTTTCAATAAATTACTCACGCTTCTTAATGTGTCTTACTTGGAAGTGCTCTTACTGAAGTATTTTTTCCTTAAATTTATTAATTTCTAATACATTTCTCCACGTAAGATTCTGTTTCATTTCTGATTGCTTTGAAATTAAGAGATCAAAATTCTCTTGTTGTAACTAGGGAAAAGATTGTGCTCCCATCTGTCGGTTACCCAGTTATCTGCACCTCAGTCTTTATAGGACTCGTCACAATCTCCAATTGTATGAAACGATTTTCATTCCTTAGCACACTGTGTTGGCTTTGCTAGGTGGCTCATCAACACAGGAAACACCTCTGGTCTACGTACTGATTCCTACCCCACCGAATGATAGCCTTCGTTCCCACAGGGCACTGGCTATTCCTTTCAGCCCATTGTTTTGTATCACAGAGCAAGTTTTTAATCTATGAAAACCTCTTCTTTCTATTCTATAGCCACCTACTTTTCTGTGCTAGGTCAAAAGCCTTCCAAAGTTATTTTTTTAAATGAAAAGAAAATAAATGTCTATCCAGCAGTGCATTTTTATCTCTAGTTCCTTCACCACTTTCAAAGACTCCTTACAAGGGTATCATTTACTCTCAGGGAAGTTGCATTTCTTTGTTTCAGTCATGTTCTTTGGTTCTTGGAAGTTTCTATAGCCTCTCTTAGCTTCCACCTCGAAGACTTCAGCAATGATAGGTGCCTCCCTCTAAGACTGCATTGTTTTTAAATTACGATGACAATTACAGAGTTTAATCAGTTTCACAACTTTAAAACAAAACTCTGATTTTATTTCAGTCACACTCAGTGAGTCTTTAGGCATACTCCTTTGGAGTCATGATCCATGAAACCATCATCCACTCTTTTGTTTTTTTTAATTTAAATTCATTTAGCCAACATATAGCACATCATTCATCATTAGTTTCAGAAAACCATCATTCACTCTTGTTGTGAAGAACCAGAACGAGTAACTCTCTGTTGAAATGGTAATTTTTTTTAAAGATTTTATTTATTTATTTGACAGAGAGAGACACAGCGAGAGAGGGAACACAAGCAGGGGGAGTAGGAGAGGGAGAAGCAGGCTTCCCGCTGAGCAGGGAGCCTGATGTGGGCTCGATCCCAGGACCTTGGGATCATGACCTGAGCCGAAGGCAGACGCTTAACGACTGAGCCACCCAGGCGCCCCTGAAATGGTAATTTTTTTAACTGAGATTCATTCTCTTTGCTTGAAATTTTAAGCAAGCAAAGATAAAAGGTGAGCCATCAGTGACATAAAAATTGCCCACTTCTGCTACAGCTATCTGGCCCTTAGAAGCCTGTGTTCTTCAAAAAACTATTTCATTAGAAGAATATGGACTAGTCCTGTGCATATATTTGTGCTAAGGGAAAAGAAAAAACATGGACTTAGAAACAGATACACTTGGACTTGAATCCCAGCTCCAACACTTTCTAGCTCTTTGACAGAGCAAGTTACTTAGCTCCCCCTAAGTCAGGTATCCTATACGTACAAATAGAAGTGAAAATAACCAGATTTTGAGGTGTGATAAGGAGTAGCGAATACAAAGCGTCTAGAGCTGAATAAGTAGTAGTTTCACTCATGCAGGATTCTTCTCTGGCTTTGGTCCCTCCTGCTGAATGCATGTTATTCAAAGGAAAGACTACATCAATTCGATGTTATGGCTTTTTAGGTTATATTCATATGTAATGTACTCTCTATCAGCTAAGTTAGTATTTTAGACCTTTAAAATATCACTATTATATGTGTAGATATTTTGGAAAGAGCAAATGTTAACAAGACTAAACATTGTTTTCTTAAGCCATGTAGTTTGAAAGTTTTTTTTTAATCCCTAAGCAAATTTTACATTCTGCAATAAAAGTGGGATGTGTACCAAGTTGTAAAGACTGTTCAATTCACATTGGTTTGGCCATTTACAAAGTTCAAGTGAAGAAGATGAACTCTTTAGACTGGTAGTGATATCCAAGTCAGCCTTAAGCTTTCCTCTTGGAAGAGAGGGACCCTGTCCTTTCCAATTCCAAACCCCACCCCCACCATCGGCCTTTCCTCAAGAGAAAAATTTAAGGAGAAGTCACAACAACCTCAGAATACACAGATTTGTAAATGTGACAGTCTCTAAAACCCTAAACATCTCCATTTATACACAAACACTGTTTGCTTAATTTTCTAGATTATTCCTTACACTACAGTCACCTAAATCATATGTGCGACCAAACACAATATCAAAGCATGTAACACTTGCCTTCTCTTCAAAACAATTCAGAATATACCAGAGACAATAGTTTAGAGTTTCCACAAAGGCAATGTTAAATGGGAAATGTACGGAATGGGAATTAAATGGGAATTAAAATTTTAGCTTCCATCTGTGTAAATTTAAACAGATCTCTTAACATGTTGGAGCCAGTCTTCTCATCTGTAAAGGGGGAATACAATGATCTCTTCTGCTTGCCATGGCAAGTCATTGTAAGGATGAAATGTAAGTGGTTGTTATCAACACCTCCAGTTGACCATGCGAAGTGAGGAAATACAATCTTTGTATCATACTCTTTAAATATTTAATGTCTTAAATATGCTGACATGGAATGTACCATTACTATTTATAATAAATTCCTCTATACAGTTATATATATGGGAGAAATTATTGCTTCTCATGTGCAGGCTTATTTATTTTGTGAATTATATATGACTATAAAAGAAAATCCTCAGATGACTAGATCAATTCTTTTTTATCAACACTCTAATTGTTGAAATAAATTTACCATTAACCTAAGACACAGAAAAGTTTCCTAAATTATATGTAAATAATCCTTGGATTTTCACTGTTTGGAGTTTTCTACATTTTATCACATTAGGAATGGTCAAATTTGTATGGTCATATACCCCAAATTACACTTAGGAGAACTGACCTAGGCAATGATGGATACAAACATAAGTAAAATAAAGCTGGAGAGGGAAAGTTAGTGAAAGTATGCATAGCCCCAGAAAAAGAAGATTAGAAAGGCTAGGTTGGAGCCAAGAGTGAAAGATGTACTATTGGAACCTGCTATGAATTTTCAAGACAATACTTATGCATACCCATGAAATGTTTATTGAATAAATCATTCATTAATGAGCAAACAGATTGATGAGATTTGGCACATTGCTTTCTTTGGACTGTATTAGCAGTAGAAAAAATGGTTTCTGAGACATGGCCAATTATTTTTTCTCCTTTGCCTGAATGCAAAGTATTGGCAAAGGGTCCCTTGATCTTGGCAAAGTGAGTTTTAAGCAGGGGTGCCATGATCATCTTTGCATCTTTGGGATGCTGTGTGGAAGATGGAATGGAGGAGGAGAAGTTTTGTTATTAAAAAAAAAAAAGGTCACTGGAACATTCACTGTACCTCAATCCATTACTGTCTAGAAAAAGTCATGGATAAAGGAAGACCAGTGATTCCACTGGAGAGAAAAAGAAAGTTCAAAAGTCCAAGACTGGGATGAGAGAAAAGATGATGAGCTCAATTTGGACATGAATTAGAACGGAGCTGTTTGGAAAACATTTAAGTTTATGAAACTAAATCTTAAAAGAGAAGTCTGGGTTCAAAATACTTGGAAGCTAATACCTATGAGTACATCTCAAGAACAACGCAAAGAGTATGGAAGATAAGGTCTAAAGAGAGAACTCTAAGAGAGGAAAATTAAGAAGTGGCACTGAAGATCACTGAAACATGACAAAAGATAATGACAGAGAAAAAGAGGTAAACACAGGACCCTGGAGTGATGGGTAAAACAGTGGCCAAAGGCCAAGAACTTTTCCAGAAGTCTGAGGCACAAGCGTACAATTACACAGAAAAGTCAAGTAAAATAAGGTGTTGGTGACATTGTGAGAGATGGTAGTGACTCGGACCAAAGAGGTAGTTGCCGAACGGATACATATTTCACAAGAGGGGCAAACAGGACTTGCCAATGTGTTTGATGAGGCAAGTGAGAGAATGAGAAGAATGATAGATGATTATGCTGTTTTGTTTTTTTTTTTGGTTTTGTTTTTTGCCCAAGAAATCAGAAGAATGGAGATGTTATTTACTGAGATGAGGGAAAATGCAGATGGAACAAGGCAGGAGGGAGAGAAAGGTTGGAATCTGTAGTTTCAAACATGTTTAGTTTGAGATGCCCTGTTTATACATCCAAGGAAAGGGGTCGAGTAAGCAGATGTGAGGTGGAGGAAGGGAGGACAGAAGGGTGGGAGAGGCAACATATAGATGGTAGAGTAAGTCCTTGAGATGAAAGTGAATAAGATCACCTAGAGAATGAGGGTCCCTAACTGAACCGGGGCTACACTCCTATACAGGGACATATCAAAGCAGGGGACCCCATGAGCGGTCTCTTCCAGCAGGGAGAAATATTTTATAAATGACACAGTTTAGAATTGTCCGTGCATGGCAAAAATAATAAGCGGGCAACTTTCTTTCAGTTGTATTGTTTTTAAATTCCCTATAGGGACTGCTCTCTCTTTATTGCCTGCACCAGGTGGAGGCCCTCCCACCCTTCCCTTCTCAAAGAAAGGGGGCAGTGAAGAAGAGCGAGCAAAAAGAGTCAACAAGGTAGGAGAAGATCGAGAGAGAATGGGGTGTGGAAAGCCTGGTGAGAGAGACATTTCAAGAAGGGAGAGGTCAGGGCGCCTGGGTGGCTCAGTCGTTAAGCATCTGCCTTCGGCTCAGGTCATGATCCCGGGGTCCTGGGATCGAGCCCCACATCGGGCTCCCTGCTCGGCGGGAAGCCTGCTTCTCCCTCTCTCAATCCCCCTGCTTGTGTTCCCTCTCTCGCTGTGTCTCTCGCTGTCAAATAAATAAATAAAATCTTAAAAAATAAATAAATAAAAAATAAAAAGTAAAAAAAAAAAAAAAAAAGAAGGGAGAGGTCATCTTGTTAAAAGCTGCTGGTTGGTCTAGTCTGAGGAGGACCAGGAACTCACAAGGAGATCTGCCAAAGAACAGGTTCTCAGAGGCCTTGGCCTTTTGTGGAGTGGTAAGGACGAGGCACCCCCTGAATGTGGTGTAAGAGAGAATGAAGATGAAGAACATGGCAGTGTCAAGTGCAGACAATTCTCTGAGGAGCTCTTCTGTGAAAAGAATCAGAGAAATGGGCAATACACAGAGGCAGGCAGCATGCGGGGAGGTTTCTCATCAGCAGGGGGATTGAGAGAATGTTGGTGTGATGACGAGAATGACCTGGTGGTGGGGAAAACGTTAAGAGGCTGAAGAGAGTGAGGCAGGCAGGTGTCCTAGGATGGACTTGGGTGTGGGTTTCTGAAGAGCAGTGGGAACGGGGATGGAAGTCAAGGATCACAGAAGTCAGTGAAGTTAGGCTAGGACTCATCAGCCTCCCAGAAGGTAGAAATGAAGAGCATCATGAAGAGAACAGGGGAGGAGAGCTGGGGTGTGGGAAGGACAGCAGAGAGTGAGGAGACATCAAAATATCTGTACATGATGTAAAACAGTGACTTGGAAAGAAAGTCAGAGACCAGAACCCACTTTGTTTTAGCACACGAAATATCCCTATTGTCTTCTTTGGGATACACAATGACAGAAACCATTTTTGTTGAGGGAAGATTTGACTAGCAATCCTGTCTAGCTGCTGTGAGCCAAGAATTATTTTTCCGTTATAGATATTATGGGCACCATAGAAGCAGTAAAATTGTGTCAACAAAAATGAAGAGCCTTGCAGAACTTAAACAGTTCCCTATTAAACTTTTCAATTAAGTTTTATGGCAATACAATCACACTGTATTTTTCATAATCTTTCTAAGTTTGATCAAAAAAACTTATGTGCAATACACACAGCATCTGCATTTTGCGATTTTGGTACAAGGTGATGAAAGGTCCATTAAATTTGCTGTCCCGATGAACTAGATGAAGTAACTCATGATCATCACTGATGTAAAAGATGATGGATAAGATGAAATTTCACACTACCATAAACATCTGATGATTAAAACAAAGAAAATTGCAAAAAAAAGTAAACCTATCACTATTCTAAAATACATGATAATAACAAATAGAGAAAACTGTACTTTGAAATGAGTGGGGATTAATTCACGAATGATGACCAGAATTCAAATTCAAAGAAGTACAAATTAAACAAACAGCCAGAAATATGGTCACCTTAAGAAAATAAAAAAGTATGTGGAGGAGGAGGAAGAGGAAGCTGGTGGTAAAGAAAATGACCAATAAATAATTTATTTCTCTTTTTATCTCATTTCTATATACTATACATAAAAATATCTCTAATGTGGTACATAATTTGAGCCAAGTGCAGAATTCTCTTTTGAGGACTTTGAACATTGATATTGTTAAGGATGTAGCAAGAACAGAAATATATGTTTGATCCAATACAATAAGTAATATGAGAATAAATTACATCTTTTATATGGCTAATACCTTGTTCCTGTCCCATATATTATATATATATCTCTTTACCCTGGTTCTCACATCTGTCCTCAGGAGGCAGCAGCTAATGTATCACCCCGAATACTCTAGAACTCTATTTCCAGAGTGAAGAAAACTGCCCTCTAATTTGTAGTTTGCTTGCAATGACTGGAAATACGCAGAGCTGTGTCTGCTTTCTTAAGCTACACTACAAATTGTTGAGAAGTATATATATATATATATATATATATATATATATATATATATATATATATATACACACACATATGAATGAAAGAGGGCAAGTCGAAATGGAATCAGTGTTCCAATTCGGCACCCCATCTCCTCTGTCATAACTCAGAAAGGGTTGCAGGGTATTTAGGGATTGGTGTGAGGGCACATTGTTTTCCTCTCTCCTGTCAAATGCATAGAGGCCATACTGTCTTACTATGTCTTGTGTTTATTCATGCATTGAACAAGTTTTTATTGAATACTTACTATGTGCAAGGCAACTCTGAGAGTCACACTAATGGAGGTACGGAAGAACAGTATTTTGGTTTAATCAATCCTTTTCACTGAGAAAGACACAAAAATATCCTGGACTTGCATTGTTCCACATGCCATAAAATATTTCCTCTATACTTCTTCGGCATAAACGATATTAACAGACTGACTTAAATATAAGCTCTAAATGTTATAAATAAAACAGAGCCCCTAACATTATTTTATTAAAACTACAAAGGCCTCTTAAAAATCATGCTGAAAAATGACTACCTTTATCCTAGTTCAAAAAAGCCTACAAAATTTTATGAACACATTGTTTCTTCTCCCCCCCCCCACTAGTTTTTTAAAGGATTACATTTGGAAGAGGAAAAAAAGGTGTGCCCCTGCTTCTCACTTTTCCCCTGCCCACTTAGCCTGAGAAATTTCCAACAGTTGCCAAACTTGGGAGCCTTGACTCCTTCATTGCTTATATTTAGTTGGTTAAGTCTGTGCTGTGGATTTACTGTTAACACTCTTTTCTGCTTAACGAGAGTCACCTCAGTGATATAGCCCCTGATAGTCTACCAGTCCACCACGGCAGTGGTCCTAGAATGAGCTTTCTGTGCACAGGTCCTCCCAACACTATGCCTCTTACATATGGCTTCCAGATCATGCTTCCTACGACACCTCTTCAGTAATGTAATTCTCACACTCAAAGGTTCGGTACCTTCTTATTTTCTGCCTCTTCAAATCTGAACTTTTTTGCTTAGCTTTCAAAGGCTTCCATAGTCTCAACTCCCTAGTTAATTTTTGTCGCTTTCTCCTAAATGGTCATTATTAGGCTCTTAGTTTAGTTTCTTGCCTCTCAACACAACCATATTAATTTTCTTTCACCTCTAAGTCTGAATTATATTATATTATTTCCCCTCTCAAACCTAAGGACCATGCCTAAATAAATAAATAGATGCAGAGACAAATAAAATTCTATTTTTTAATTTCCAATCCTACTCAGTCTTCATGTCCTAAGACCTCCATTAACCCTACAGATCCAAGGCTCCTCTGAACAGCACTGAATTTGATGAAGTTCCTTAAAATGCCGTAAGTTACCTGACTTATTGTGTCCAGTACATTGATTCTGTCTCCTAGGCAGCTTCTAAACTCCTTGAGGGCAGATTTTTCTGTCTCCCACTAGCCCAGGCCAAATGCTACCCGCAGAGCTGTTGTTACCCAGTGGATTTCTCTCAAGTAGCTTCTATAATCAATAATGGCAGCCAAGGAGAAGAATCCTCCAGGTAACAAAGCAGAGTCTTTTCCTCCACTTCATTCTGATTCTGATTGCAATTAATTCATCAAGTATCCGCCACATCCGCTCTTAAATACAAGTATTTCGTATTCTCTCTCAAAGGCAAAAGAGTTTAAAATCCTAGTGAAACAGGCTGAAGAGGCAGAAAACTCCTTTGAGGTATCTGCCAGCTTTGTGAGCAGTCTGTCTCCCTTTCTTACTCACATACAACTGTTAACACATTGCAGAAGCGAGTTCACCTCGGTTGTTTTCCTTCCACTAGTCCCTTTTTTGTGACTGCCTCGTGAATATATAATTCCTGTGCATTTAATTCTTTGAAGTCCAAGCACATTCTTGCTTGAAACAAAAGCTCCAGAGGATGAAATAAGAGCATACAATTATTGCAAAATGGCAATAAAATCACCTCCCCACACTTCCCTTGAGATCTGTGGTCAAGGAGATCTGGCTGAGGGCTGAGACAGACATCAACTTGACTTTTAATTTTACGAACTATGATCATTTGGACAAGAAAATATCTTCAAAGGGTCAATATCATTTCTGTAAATGGGAAGAAGACAGTGTGAAAAGATGGCTTTGAACAAGGCTTACAGAAAAGAAAAAACAACTTATGAGCAAATATCAAGAGTACTTTCTTGAGTTCTCTCTTTCTCCCTTAAAAGGACTTTTTTAAAAGTGGGGAAATTGCAGTTAAAAATTATTTTATAGCCCTTAAAATGAAAACATTTGCCTATTAAGCTCTAACAACCTACAATACTCTATCTGTAAAGCATCACTTGCCCCCCCCCCCCGCTGTTTCATTTAACTTTAGCTGAACTTTTTTTTATTGCTTCCTAATCTACCCTAATTTGCCTAAGCCCCTTATTTGCCATTTCTCAAACTGTTTGTTTACATCTCACTGGAAATGTGTAACAATAACAAAGTGCTTTAAGAACTAGAAATAATGATAGATTTAGACACATGATTTTACTGCACAGCATAAAAGACATTCAAATTAACACACATTCCCGGAGAGCCCACTAGGTGACAAGGGCCATACTTGGCTAGGAGACACTAAGCTGAAAACAACCTCGGTGACTTCAAGGAGCTTAAGTCTGGAGGAGACAAAATAGAAACAACCACCACTATTCAGGAAGTGATATGCTGGTAGTACCAGCCAAGTATTCTTGACACAAAGGAACACAAAACACTTAATTCCGTGGGAGAATGAAGCATCAATGCAATTGGGATTTTATTCTACATCACGTCATTCACATTTTTCTTTCTGTTTTAGAGAAACATTTTATAGACAGATGATAAGACAAGGACAATGATCAGTTTTAAAAACCTTCCATGATTCAATCTATGTAAACAGCAGAATATGACAAAGATATCTAGAGGGATGCTGCATTGGGAATCAGAAGCTTGGGTTGTCCAATGAATTAGCAGTGTAACCCTGCAAAGAGCATGAAACTGGTGAGTGCCTGTTTCTCCAGCTGTAAAATGAGAGGCTGGACCCATGAGCTGTCAGGATCCTTTTGGCTTTCCCATTACCTGAACATCTGCAATGATTTTTTTGTCAACTCACAAGTATTAGCTACAAAGGCTGAGGACAAGGCCTCATAAGATTGAACAATAATTCATGTTTACCTCAAATCTGTTATGTGTGCGTTTGTATTTACAACCCTCTCTTCACATTCCTTTCACATCATTAGCCCATTGGTCCTTTATATTTGCGGAACCCTTAATACTTTTCAAAGTATATTCACATTCATTATCTGAAGTGCTCTAATTCCACTAGCTAACTGTACTCCAAAGACTCTTCCCTGGCTCTGTTGCTAAGACATGCATCTTATAACTTTCTTATTCACTCTTATTTTATGTTACTCTACTTTATGCTTAACTCCATGCTTTCCCTCTTTCCCTTCTTCGGAGAGGAGCCAAATATATCATTTTCTAGCCCTTCTCTACTTACCCATTTTTCGAAATCACTGAAGTGGCTTTGTTTTGACAGCGTGCTTGCAGCCTCAAGGAGCAGAAGCACAAAGGTGACTCTGTCTACTACTTCTGTCAATTTGATTTAGGGAAACTCCAGTTTCCTAAGATGGTTTCTTCAAAAATACGATGTCCCTGGAAGGTCTTAAGTTGGCAGCTTGTACTGGGGAAAAGGAAGTCTGTCTATGTAGCCAGGATGCCCAAGAGGCACCCATCTTGCCAAGCGAATGCATGGTCAGTTTAGTGGAGTGGACTTTCAGGGAGGGCAGTAAACATAGCAGGGCCAGAGAAAGTGGCTCCATCTTTAGAAATATAATTAATGTAATTTTTAAGTATATTTTTAAGTATATATTCAACTCAAACTATGTGTCCCTAGTTTTCTTTCAAGGGTCTTAGAGAACAGTATTCTTGTTGAAGAATATTAATCTTCTAGCGGAAGCTACGGACCTCCTTCCTATAAAAATGCACATCAGGATAATTTTGCAGGCAATTACAAGGGGGCATGGAATCCCTAGGTCCATGGATCCCAGGTTATTAAGCTGTGCACAAATAACCTAGATAAGTTCTTTCGTGGGTGTTACATAACTCTGAGAGAGGTCACCTACATTCTCCTTTATCTCATTAATGTAAAACTTTTTCATTTGCCAGAAAAACAAGGATTAAGTCACCCAATTGGAACAGTCAAAACTTTTTAGTTTCTTTTTGTTGTTGTTGTTCCTAGTAATTATTCAAGGCAATATTAGAGAAGAATAATAGGAGTAAAGAACAACCATAAGTTCTCAACCAAAATTTTCTGAAAGAATAGAAACACAAATAGAAATGGAACCCCAAATGAGCTGAATTTGGTCTGTAGCATACTCAACATTTGGTGGGCACTGACTTATGCCACCTATTTCCCAATGATTTCCTCACTTTGCTGAGTAGGATCAAAAAAAGAAAGAAAGAAAGAAAAACAAACGGTTAATGCCAAACCACATGGACATGTTTACATAAAAACAAATTAGCTGATTATTGGGTAAAAAACAAAACAGAACTCCTCTTCAAAAGAAAAACTGACTGCATTTTTCTAAATATAAAATCTACATGGAATTAACTGAATTTTTAAACTGAAAAAATCAAATGTTTGAGAATCATGTGTTTACATATTGGCAAGAAATGTTACTCCAGTAGCCGAGAAGTGCTAATGGGCCTCTCAAAACACTTAACTAAATCCTTATGTAGACTAGATTTTATTAAATATAGCACAAATACCAATAACTAGCAAACGTCATCAAGAGCATGTAGATTACCAGAACACCCAATGTTTCCGTATTACGGCCAATCTTGAGACTTTGAGTTTTAGACAAATAACATTTTCAAGAAGGCAATAAAATGACAGTATGCAAAGCAGTTTCATAAAATTTAATATGTATTCTACAAAAGTGGGAAAGATTTTGATTTGAAAAACAAACTATAAAGAAGGAAACATTAAAAAATTCAACTTGGTTTTTATACAAAGTTGATTTCCAGACATCCTTTTTAATTCTCCAGTTCATCCACAAATTTTATCACTGAATACCTAAGACAAGTATGAAAACACTGAAAGATGTTGATATTTTTGGCTTACCAACTTTTGTAATGTTCCTTTTTTTCCCTCTAATGAACTTGTAAATATTCTCAATCAAAACAAAAATTTTGTTATGAGACTTTACTAAGGGAAAAAAAAAGTGCTTTAGAAAAGTTTGGTAAAATCAAGAAAGACAATAGATCGCAAACTTACAGCAGTCATTTCAAATCATCTTAAGATGGTCTAGAAGCAAACTAGCGTCCTTCTCCCCACTCCGTTCCCCCATGAATCTGGAAATCAAGATTTTTCTTAAAAACACAAAACCGGGGCGCCTGGGTGGCTCAGTTGGTTAAGCGACTGCCTTCGGCTCAGGTCATGATCCTGGAGTCCCGGGATCGAGTCCCACATTGGGCTCCCTGCTCGGCGGGGAGTCTGCTTCTCCCTCTGACCCTCTTCCCTCTCGTGCTCTCTATCTCTCATTCTCTCTCTCTCAAATAAATAAATAAAATCTTTAAAAAAAAAACCGTATTAAAAAACCTATCAGAAGACTTATTTTTAGAAATTTTTCTTTTACCTGTACATGATACCGATGCCATTAAAGATCCTGAGATAGGCCATGGGGCAGTTTAAAAATGGAAACTTTTAAACATCATTACAGTACATAAACCTCACTCACAGCCACCATCTTTGCCTTAAATGTTCATGCTAATATTTGCCATTTGCAAATATGTCACTAAAGCCTAGTTGGTTCTTGGGGAAATTAATCAAAGTGAATTCCATCAAATAATAATAATGAAAAAAGCACAACACATTTTGCCAGCAGTTGTAAATTATACAACATGTTAGCCAGGAAAACACATTAGTTCAAAGAATGCACACCACTAATTTCATTCATTTCCCTACAGTCCATATGGAGCCTAAACATACAACTCTTTCCTTTCTTTAACTCATTCAAGTTAGAAGACGGAGATAATGCTTAAAATAGTATAGATCTTTGAAGGCACACATGAAATAAGTATTTGTGCACTATTTTACCTAATAAGGGTAAGAAGCTAAAATACCAACATTCTTTTCTTCCAAAGTCTACTGTGTTTCTTAAATTTGACTTAACATCACCTAAATGTTACTTACTGTATGAAGAATTAAACACATAAGTATATCAAATACTCTTAGACTGAAATCCAACAAAGAAAGCTAATGCCTGTTCTCTATCAGACAATGTGAAATGAACTCAGGGTTCCCACGAAGGTTCATAGTGCACAACTAAGTAATTACAAGCTGAAAAGTTTCATGAGTTTCACCCAGGTATCCCAAGCTGAAATTCCAGGCCTGTGTCATTCTCTGAACATCTCCAACACAATCTAACATTCTAACTAAACGAGATAAGCGAACACATTTAGTGAATTAGATTTTAAAGCATATTTACCAAGTCATACAGCAAATAAATTGAAAAGTTTTATACCAAAAAGCAACGTGCAAACAAGCAACAGAACTTATTTTTTTTTTTACTTTAGAAGTTGATGCCTTTGACATTGTTTACTTAATGCAATTTTAAACATGATTCTGTTAATATTTGCCTCAATTAAATATACGCTCGGGCTAAAAATAATCAATCCATAAAATTAAGGCTTTCCGTTACATCAAAGTGATCGAGATACTCCTGTTCTCAACATAACTGTTTTTTCCCCTTTGTTCTTATATTCTACAGAGGTTCCAAAATACACTATACAATATGTGTATCTATAACACATAGACATAAACTAAGGCAGAAAAGCATCTGATTCTATGTTTATCCAGGGTAATCTGTTATGGTTTCTTTCCTGCCAAACCACTTCTGGTGTTTCCAGCGGGGCAATGACAGCATACACCTTCTTGTTATTATTTATGTACCAAAGGCCAAACCAAATGTCTGGGTGGGTCTCCAAAGACATGAAATCGGTAGGTTTTTTTCCATCCACAGGACCCAATTACATTTAAATAAACCAACTCCTAGTGAAAGATTGGCTCCAACAGAAAATACCACGCAACCACAGACACTGAAATTAAATCAGAGTCGTAATTTTAGAAGCCACCAACGTATTGTTAAAAATAGTCTTTACTACATCTTTGTGGATGCATACACAGGCAAATAATGCACATTAGTAATGAAAAGAAATTGTCCCATTTCCTTCTGTGAGATGCATCCTTCGCTGAAACGTCCTAATCTGTAAAAGTTCTCCATCTCAGGCTAGACACGTAAAAAACACCAGCAGCCGCTCTAAGAGCTCCTCTCCCCACAGAGGCAAAGCAACTCTCAGGTGCTGCGGGGGCTTTAAATGGATGAATCCTTCTGGCTGATCCTGGAGCGGCACAGACTTGACAAATGTGGGAAAGTCCTCAGCTGTGAGATGCGGGCTGAGGTTGTAGGCTCTTGGTCCACTGAAAGGTTGTGTTAAATGTAAATTATGGGACTGTTCCTTAGATACATACTCCTTTCAGCCAAGAAAGGCAAGCTGGGTGTCACACTCATTCAGAGATGGCCTGGTGGTGGCTTCCTAGCTGGGACAGGAAGCCAGGCAGCCAGGAGCAATTAGAAGCACCATCTCTGAAGGACAGGAAGGGAAGGAAGGAAATATTTTTATATATAACCATATTAAGTTTCCTTTTCAAAGTGCCTCTACGTATTTCTCTTTCCAATTTATATGGAAAAGTATTAGTTTTAAAACTACAGCAGAACCGGCAGTAAATATTGCGCTAACAATTGTTCTTTTATTAAGTATTTATTGAAATAAATTCCCGTGCTTTCTCATTTTTCTTCCTTGGTTCCAATATTTATTTACAGCTGATTATTAACATCTGCCAGTATCACAGTTTCATCCATACAGAAGCCGAAGGGTAAAAAAGTCACACACACCCTTCTAACGTGACCTGTAGTTAGACAGAAAACAGTTTTCCCAGTCACCGCTTGGCTTCCTGTCTGTGACCTCTGAAAAGCATCGGAGGCCAGGGTTAATGGCCTTTCCAATCTCTGTGATAAGAATTCATTTTGTTCTATTACCAGCAGTTATCTGAGGAGCCTGCTGCATCACTTCAGCAGGGTTCAATCAATGAGAGGACCTAATGAAGTAACCAGCTGTAGCTCTATTTCCCTGGCCAGCTCTATCAGACAAATAAGAGCTATCAGTCACATCTTCAGGCTGATCTCGGACGCGGCATCTTCACACACTGAACCCGTATGCATATGAACTAATGATTCCCCACTATTTCCTTGAAATCTCCCTTTTTGATATGGCTCCCCACACACTGCAAGTGGAATGGAATGAGTTCTGAGATGTTCTAGTAAGAGGACAAGCATGCCGGATGAAAGAAGAGTGGATTTGCAGGACAGTTAAAAGAGTTTATACGAACGGCAAAAAGTTCTAATTACGTAGCATCACAACTTAGGCTCTCAGCTCGGCTACCCTCAAAGATTTACACTTTCGGTGGGTATTTGATCTTCGCAAAATGGGGAGGATGAAAAGTTATTACTTTCATTTTTATCACTTCTATTGATATTGTAAGTTTAATAGTAGGACTTGGCATTTTGACTAAACCTTCAGAACTGAAATATAATTATGGTCTGTTTTTACTTTTTGGTTAAATATCAGTCAATGTAACACCGTAAGTTAACTTTGGGGTCATTCTGTACTAGCTGATATCACTAAACCTACACAAAAAGCTGTGAGTTATTGTAAAATTCTATTATTTATATATTTTGCTTTTTACATTACTAATTTCATTCCTCTCTAAATCAAAAAGAGCATTTGTTAAGAAAGGCTAGTTTCACACATGTAGATTTCAGAAGGGAAAAAAAATCAAAGCCTTGCACCTTCAATTAGTGGCCTCATGAATGTATTAGACTCTTATCAGGAGTCCCGTTCAAAATGAACCCTTTTGTGGAAAGGGGCACGCTACAATTTCTAGATTATTTCTCAGGCAAATACTGAATGGTTCATAGGAAGCTATGAATAGAATATTCATCTTTGCTGATATGCTGAAAGTTACAAGTAAGTTACAAGTAACTTAGTTTACTTTATTAGGTTAATCAAGATAAATTTCATCTAATACAATTTGTATTATTTTAACTTGGCTGTCCTCTTTGCCAGTTTGAAAGGAAAAACAGCATGGCTGTTTGCTGTTACGATAAAGAGCTAATCTCTAAGAGAAGCTACATAAATTAAAAGTATTGCTAGCCTTGTACTCGATAAACATGTTCACACAGGCAAGAATATTTTATTTTACTAGAAGATGATCTTTATTCAAGCAATATTACTAATGTATTATGACATAAAAGTACCAAAGACTCTATCTCCAAATGTCTTTAAATTGTTATGGGTGTATAACACTGCTTCCTTTTCAAATTGCAATCACATAGATGTTTAAGTGATATGGTTCCTATAACTATGGTATCAGATAATCTGTTCATTTCAAACCTTTGGACATATAAATGAAAGATTGAGGTGCAGTAGATAAGAGGCTAAATGTTAACAGGAAAAAAAACCCAACTGTGCTATTTAGGAAAACAAGGAGTGGTGTGTGTGTTTGTGTGTGTGTGTGTGTATACGTGCATGTGTGCGTGTGTGTGTGTGTGTGTGTCTGTGTGTGTGTAATTCCTGAAGTTGTAACTATCTAGATGTGTGAAAAGGACTGAAAGATCTTTGCTGCATATGTAAATAGATAAGAATATGCCTAGCAGGCATTTTGGGAACATCTGTCAATTTTTTATAGAACATACTGATTGTGGGCTATTGATTGCTTTTAAACAAAGTTGTTGCAAAAAAAAAATCAGCTAACAATTCGTGTAGAAAGGGCCAATCAATATTTAAATGACTCACTTTATTGATTTAAAATTAACTTTCAATTAAGAGATCCATAGGACTCTTAACTGCGACACTTATCCATTCAAGAGAAAATAAAGGTACATTTATCGATACACTTAAACAGCAGTGGCTGGTTTCCTATCGATTCAGTCATTTGCGCTGGGATTCGTTAGCGTCATCAGCCTTTAACTCGCTTACTAGGTCTGCGAGGTGTACAACACTGCAAGATGTAGGAATGCGCAAACCAACACAAAGAAAGGATAGACATTTAAACAGAATTAAAAGATATAGGAAAAGGTAAGTCAACCTTACACTTCCTGTTTTAATTTTTTTCTTTTGGTATTATGGAAGGAAGACTGTTTAGATTATTTGGGTGGTTATAAGAAAAAAGGAGCTTTTTAAGGGGCTATTTTTCAAAGCAAGTGGTTAAGATGGCACATTTTGTGTTGTGAAATTGTGTGGATGAAATCTTTGAACAACTGACTAGTAAAAGCTTTACTGGCTTCTATTGACTAACAAGATCACTAACTTGCATATACTGGTTATATTCTAATCAGTGACAGCTAAAAATCACAATTTATAGAATTTTTTAAAGGAAATAATTTTATTTCCCATTAGAAATACTGCATATGTGTGTTTAAGGCCATATTTTTTCAACAGTATTGCAAAGAAATCACATTAGGCTATACACTGTATTATTTTGATATTTGCCATTTAGAATTTATTTTTATCAGGGTTTTCATGAAAACAAAACTGATTTAGAAAATTAAGCTATCATAGAAAATGGATAAATAAAGTAAAAGTGCATAGATCAGAAAATTTCTCTATGGTTTTTAAAACCCGTAACTATCCTTCTATTTTTATATCTTTATTGCCACTAAGGAGGAATTCTGGATAGAGAGGAAGGCATTGATTATAAACCCTTTACTACAATTTCTAATATTATATCAGGAAAACAAAACCGAGTGATCTCCACGGGGAATGGCATCCTAACAGAGCTGAGTCTACAACAACCTGGATTGTAATGTGTGTGGCAGTGCCACTCTTTTCAGGAATTCAAAACGATAGGTATGCTTTTGGCTTAAAGATGATAATGCCCCTAGATGACACTATGTTTCCTATGGATCTCTTTCTCAGATTCTTCACTGTGCAGAGCTATCTATCTGTAACCAGAAAGAAGCTATCCCAGACAGAAACCCCCTATTCATTTACTGACATATAATTCCTGGTAAGAGAGATAAGAACAGTCCATCTAATTTCACTTGTACAGTACCTATTGTTAATTACCTTCACACTTAATAGTTAATCCATTCTCTCAGACTATCCATTATGGATACAAAAGATGTTTTCAGGAATTTCAAAGATCAGCTTTTAATTTTTTCTCTGTGTATCAAGTCTGCGGTGGTTATGCTACACCAGTTAAATCTCTCGATGTGCTCTGAACTTGTGAGGAGCATTTGGAAAAGATGGGAGTGAGAAACCAGAGTTCCAAATGCTCAAATACAAGAAGTCCCTCCTCGCATAGTTTAATCACATAATATTGGTGTAACACAATTTGTAATATATTACAGTGATCACATGTACTAAAAAGTACATGATGTCATTATTCCACTAGAAATCAGATGATGACACGAATTAAGTGATAGCAGGTGGAACAGGATGCCTGTCAGTGCCCTCTCTGATCTGCAGGGAGAGGTGTGTGGTTCCCTGTCTACACACCCAGGACTAGTGACAATTGGCTTAAGCACTATTCAGTCCCAAGGTGCCCCGAATAGGGGATTCACTTTGATTTAACACTTCCCTATCACATCAAAGAGGTGAAAAGGCATCTTTATGGATTGGCTTGCAAGGGGAAAAAAAAAAAGTTTATCTTTTACCCCAGTATGTAAAGTCTCTTTTAAGAACCCTGGAGGTACTTGGGAATGACCATAGGAAAAAAAAATATTTTAATTATCAAGCCATAAATCCATGTAACAAAAATAACTAAAAGTTGAGTTCTTACAAACTCTTGAGAGTTACAAACTACCACTTCTACCATTATAAACAAGTCTGAGAAGTAACTAAAATACGCGTTCCGTGGACCTAGCTAAAATACCTGCTCTGTCCTGTAAAATAAATTCTCATTGCCTCAGCCACCTTGACATCTCCCAAAAAATTGTTTGCTAAAGATTTTTTCTTGTCATTAACCCTATTTTATCTATAACCAAAATGAATTTAATATAATAGACTCTTCTTACAGTAGGTTTTGGGGAATGTTGACTACCTCAGGACAAATAACTCTGAGTCTACACCTGCAGTTCACCAGTCAGATCTCAGGAATTTCAAATGGGGGCCATCTGATTTTCTCCCTGCATTCTCTCCTTATCATCTTAATGACATAAGACATTAAATGGTTTGGAGCTAGGAATCTTGTCTTTTGGATGATCACACTACATGTTATTTGAGTGGGATGCTGTAATTTAGCAGTGATAGAAAAGAAGATCTGCTTGAACATGATGAACCACACCGAGTGAGTCATGAGAAAGTGCAGGCAACATATGCCTAAAAGGCAAACCAAGTGGTTTCTATAAATGATGGAAAATGAGTGTTATCTAATTTCTGAAATTCTCTTATCCAGCTTGATCTGCCTCTGTAAGTGCTTGTTTCAGGATCATTATTGTATTTTTTACAATAGATCAAAGACATGCTTGATAAGACTTGATTCGAGATAAATTTGTTACATTTTCAGATATCCTACAATATATGAAATCTCACAGCATGGTTAGTTTATTTAAACCTTGTCTGCCCCCCCTAAAGGCTTACTTACACCATAATTTCAGAAAGGTTTCATATCACTTTACCCAAATCATGGCTAAGACGGACACAAATAATTACAGGAATTAGTGCTACAGGGTGTAAAAAATTGTTCTCCTGGAGTAGAGGTGCATTCATTTCATTCTGAAATTCCCTGCTGAGAAATGATGTGTGCAAACTATCTAAAGACACTGTAATCCTCTGATATTTCTTAAAAAAGAGTAAAGTTTCATGTAATCTTTGACAAAAAAAAAGTTTAAGCGTTGTTCATACCAAGAACAAATGCCAAGTATTCTCTGCTGAGCTCAAATGATAATTCTTGTTCTGTAGAGAAAGAGCCAGAAATTTATGAAAATCATATTTTTCTACCTTAATGGAAGTAAATGTAATAGGCTTATAGTACCTATCAAATACACAGAATGGCCGCACATCTTCAGCGAATACTAAATTAGGTAGTCTTTCATGATCTGATTTCCTTTAGATGCTTTTCCTTTATCCTTTACAACAACCTCATTTTCAATATCATAACTGAAGTGAATATCCCTTAATAAAGTCAGTAACTATCTCTTGTAAAAATATGGGAAACAAATGAGGTCATGTGCCACAAAGCCATTTGACTATGCAAAATGGAATGACGGTCAGCTTCACCGCAGAGGAGGTCACACGAGGGATTTTTAACTGCTTGTTCAACCACAGAAAAATCAGGTGGTGTTAGGCATGAGGCCTACTTCCTTACCCTCGCATGCCACTGATTAGTTCAGCCTTAGTAGAACAGAAATCCTTAATCTTCTCTTTTTAATATTGAAGAGGTAAACCCCTTTCACCTGCATGTGGAGACTGCCTTTTCATCAAAGCTCAGGAGATCCAGCAACAAAATCAATGTATGCATGTTCAGAGCAGTTTTCAGGGTTTTGTAAGACAAATCTCTCAAATGGGGGCTAGTTTAATGCTATTGAGCTGGGCTTCGATCTGACCAAGTGAGTGAACAACACAGCAACAGTTCACTTTCCAAGGCTCTCTCCCGACAGGAGGGGGACCGTTCTCCACACATGCAGCTGTGGAATTTCTCCGCGACCTCTCACCTCACCTAATCCGACTTTAAACCTTGCTGTGGACTGGTTAAATAAATAAATATTTAAAGGTAACCCCAAATCAACACACATAATTAATTAATTTTTCTTTTCCATGTTAATAAGCTGCACTTGGAGAAGTTTCCACGTCCATGGAATGATTCTGCAGGCCAGGGCAAATTCTGAAAATTCAGGTGTCTCTTTTAAAGGCATATGTTTGAAAAACCAATGAAAATGCTAATTCCACCCCCCCCCCTTTCAGGATATGGGTTTGTCTATGGAATCAGGAAGAATACTTAGTTTTAAATGGAAGTATTTCTTTCCTGGTATTTACGTGACTCACTAAAAGCTTTGATTCCTTAATAGGTTAGGCCTCCTAGCTTGAAAAATATTCAACAACCATTCAGCTTTTCAAACACTTATTAGAAATCCAGAAGTTACTAACTATACATTGTCATATACAGTTTTCAGATTACAAATTAAAACGATTCATACTTAAGAAGTAAATTTGGGGCACTGTGTTGCACTCAACCCTATGGTAAAAAAAAGAAAAAAGTCTTGATTGCTTTACCCATGTTGCTTCTATCAGTTTCATAACTTCACAAATTACCTGATGTTAAATCAATCATGACTTCACACAGAGCTACAGCCTTCTGTTCATGAAATAATATTTTATCATGGCATGAATCAGGCATTTGAATATTTTCTACTATTCTGGAAACATCAAAGGGAAACCATCTCAGATGCCTTGTTTCATTTTGAGATGAGTATTTTTTCAGACATTTAAAGAAATTATCGGGCTTAATGCAAAAATTCTAAATCTGAATTATGATCAAATGTTACAACAGAAGTATTTCTAAATCTGGTGTAAATCAATTTTGTGTAGTTAGAATGTGAATCTAAAATATACATTATTATTGATTTCTTCATGCAAATGACATCCTGTCTTTTCATGGTATGTTGTCAAAATGAGTTTTGACAATGAAATGAAACATAATGAAGCAAAGATATTTCTAATGATTTGGGGGTGTGTATTTATAGGAGTCTTGTTTATTTTTCCTCTTTATATCGACTTTTGGTTTGGAAATTTTAGCATATATTAAGTCAAATATTCCCCAAACTGAGAAGTATAAAAATAAGTATGCAATCATTAGAGT
>NC_045598.1:135088268-135105768 GCF_009762305.2 Zalophus californianus | reverse complement strand
TTCACACTGATTACTAAATAACCCTTGTGAGTTGCTTTGTCTTTTGAATTTTAAAAAATACACTTGCCGTGAGCAATGAATTTCATAAACCAGCAGCTCTCATGCTTGATGAATCATTCTTATTTTATGCAGTGCTGTGTGATAGAGAACTGAGATAAAATATTCTATCCACAAGCTATTCGGTACAATTTATCATCAGCGGCTCACTAGTCCAGTGATAATACCTGGCTTGCAGATTGTAATGATCAAATTCTGTTTTTATTTCAAACAGGAGCAATTCCGAATACCAGAGTTTTTAATTTACATACATTAGTGAGGTTCAAATGTGGCAATAGCTACCAGCAAATTCACTTGCAAACTGAATGCTCGCCTTGCATAATAGGTTCCTTTTAGCAATTACTCACCAGTGAAGTACCCAGATAAAAATGAAAACAAAGAGAAAAAAGGAAAATCATGATACATACACCATAGTGTGGACTAGGATAATTACTGAACCACAGTGAAGGTCACGTTTATATCTGTTTTAGTAACGATTTCGTGTACCTTTCCTCTGTATTGAATTCCTAATGCAATCTTCTTTCCATCCTATAATGCTATATTCTCTTTTATCCGTAAATGTTTCCAGTTTCAATGAGCTTCCTATTATACAAAAATGGCAATATTATGGCAATAATAATTGAAATTATTACTAGTAATGTTTTAAATGATGAAAATATGGAAACATCTGCTAAGTACGGTAATCACAAACGTGCGCGCGCGCGCGCGCACACACACACACACACACACACACACACACACACCCCAAAACTCCGCAAATACACCAGGTCAAGCATTTAGTAAAACTGACAGGCTTATAATAAAATACCTCTTATAGTTACATCACTTTTACACTGACCACAGTATCGAGCTTGAATTCCCAGCAGCATCATTACTAGACATTTTCTGCCACCTTTCTAAATCTGAAAAGCTTCCTACATTTAGTGAAGATTAGGTAATGCTACATCCAATCAATAGCAGCTATCAATTCCACACCTTGTTCAGCAGAACAAGTTGATTAAAGTAAGTAAAAAGACTGACTAAATATTGTTTAAAACTAGATGTTTCTTAAAAGTAATCTGCAGTTTTGAGAGAATACGCTACTCATAAACAAAAACAAACACTAAGATTATGACATATACAATGAGAGTTGCTCATCTGCCATCTCTTTCCCATAATACCATTGAAAACCCAGCACTACGGCCCGAGTATAGAACAGGAACTTTATGTTTATTCTGCATTTCCAGATTCTGGATTGTTTTATGTCATGAACTTATGGTTATATAAATGGAGTCTCATTTAGTGGTATTCTAAAAAATGTTTATTTATCAGAGAGAGATCAATAATATCCTAGAGTAATCATAACACTGTCTCTGGGAAAAGTCATTTTCAAATTCATGCATTAGGCCCAACAGAGTAACAAGTTTTCAATTTCCAGACCTGAGCAAATTGTGTACAACCACTAATACTACTTCTAGGACAAGCCATGTTCAGAAGACACACAACTGGATTGAATAAATGACAAAAATAGTTGGCCTGGCTGATCTTTTGGTACCTGCCTAAAAGGGAGAGATGCTGCGGGCATAGCGGTTTCTGGTTTCTGCCTCATGAAACAGTCCTAATACGGCCACTTTAAACCGGAGGGGACTCAATCTTTTCCCCCAAGGTTATCAAGACACAGCCATACATTGCCTAGACCTGGAAAATATTAGCCTTTATTAGAAATCATTCAATGAACCGGTGTAGGGAGTCATAAGGAAAAAATGGATAGGAAGAGAAATCAGAAAATGGGGGGGGGAACCTCTCTATATTTATAATGCTTTACTGTGTGGTTAAAACAGTCTGCCCTCTTTCTCCCTAGTTACGGAAACATTATCAGTAGGAGTGGCAATAACTCTTCTTTGAAAAGTTACAAATAAGAAATTGGATACTTTTAAGTTTTTAGACCTACCCAGGGTTCTGGTTTTTAAACTCTCCAGGGCAGTGTGGTTAGACAATTACAGTTGGTTCTGGTTCTTCCAGGCAGCACTTAACCACTGAAGTATTATGGTATATTTGTTTAACCATGCTGTTGCTCATCTTCACCACCCCAAAGCCCAGCTGAAAGCATGGGGATCATGGGAATTAAGAATATGAGACAAATCCCGGCATATATTCGAAAGCCCCAAAGATAGGTCTTGATCCCTGTTGGACAATATGTCTACAAGAAAGGATCAAAAATACAGATTTTATTCTTATACTAGAAAGTTTTCCGGAAAATGAACTCCCTTGAAGCTATAGAGAAGAATTCCAATTCATATTAGGTTTTAATATATATGTGTGTATACCTGTGTACACATATTTACATAGAGATCAGTTACATCTACTCTTTTAAAATGATGTAATTTCTGTAAATACAATATGTATGTAATACTCAGCTATGTCATACCCAACCTAAAGTGGTGTAATTTCTTTTTTAAAAAAAGATTGTATTTATTTATTTGACAGAGAGAGACACAGCGAGAGAGGGAACACAAGCAGGGGGAGTGGGAGAAGGAGAAGCAGACTCCTCGCGGAGCAGGGAGCCCGATGCGGGGCTCGATCCCAGGACCCCGGGATCATGCCCTGAGCCGAAGGCAGACACTTAACGACTGAACCACCCAGGCGCCCCTAAAGTGGTGTAATTTCTATAAAATCTCAGTCTTTTTCAAAATGATTTTCACGATTTCCCGACAGAAGCTTTCTACTCGAGTCAATTGGTATGCTTGCCTACCCTACCTTTCTGTTCATATTTAGGCTCCCCAATCATTCCCCGACATCCTCTACATACATGCGCATTGACGTCCTGTTTCGAGTCCCCGCAGACAACCCTCCAGGACCTTTTCCGGTCCACGACTCAATCCTTCGAATCCCTTCTTTTTGGAAGGTCTCAATACTTGTGATGACACTGTCAGTTTTATCAGTGTTCACAATGGCATTTAGAATAGCCCGTGGGGTGTATTCCATGAAAATTAAACAATAGCCTTTAAAACTCACAAAATAAGCAAAGCTTAAATAATCTGGGGAGATTTGGAGGGCAGTGACTGGGACTTATTTAAATACCTGAATTACTTTTATTGTGAAGATCAAGAAAGCCTAAAATGAACGGTTTTTCTTTTCTGTGGAAGCCATTTTACTTCCCCCCCCCCCACATTATTAAATGATAGGAAGAGTTTATTTTCTAAGCTCAGACTTTCACTGATTTTTATTTGATAATTTGTTCTCCTATTATCAGGTGTAATTGCAGCGGATGAAGAGCTGAATTGCTGGGTTGCATCTGGTCTTACATTTTCCCTCGGACCTGAAGAGACTGTTCATATGATTGGTGGGGGAGGAAGAGGCTAATTTGTACTTGCATCTCTCCTCACAGGCTGACAGCTGGGCCAGAGACCACAGGATCATGGAAATGTCTACTGAGATGGGCTTCACCTGGGACAGGCTTGATTTGTCCACTTGTCCACTAAAAAGGAAGAATGACAGGCCAGCAGCTTTGTCCATCTCTTTCTATTTTAATGAGATTTGAAGAATTTTGGTAGGATTTCTTCCTTTTCTAGTTACATAATCACATAAAATATATTTAGAAAACACTATTAAATCTACATTTAATTCTGAGTGGATGGTTTTATACGTAAGCTACACAAAAACTTGGTTCAAAAAAAAGATGGGGAGAATGAAGACTAACGAGAGAGAATAATCATGGTCTCCTCTGTAAGATATTCTTACAGTTTGCTTTCACTATCTAGTGTATATGGAAGAGTTTATTGTATTGATCTCATCGCTGTCCATGTGTTCTAAGGGCCAAACTTTTGAATTTAACAACACGGAGATCCACTGCCACACAGCAGGAGAAGTCTGTGGCCATATATGAAGGAGAACTCTTCAGAGCACATTTTCTTGGATTCTGTATGTGAGAACCCCTTCTTATATGTAAAAGGTATGGGAACCTCTTCTGAGAATAGAATCTGACACTAAAACCCGTCTACACAGCAACCTCAACAAAAAAACTCCTGGTATATTTTCAGCTGAAAATTTGAAAATACATGTATTTATCTTTTATCATGGCAAGACATTCTAGTTACAGCAGTGCAAACGTTATTTCCAACTCAAAAAAACCATTATTAAAATCAATAAAAGAAGTGCTTAAGTTGGGGTCTTCCCAGGCCAAATCCAGTTCTGTGTAACTATTCGTACCTGAGTCTTAAACCTTAGAAATGTTGTGTTTGTAGTCAAAGTAACAGGTATGTACTATAATAGAGGAAAGAATTGTGTTAAAATAAAAACCCTAGGGGCGCCTGGGTGGCTCAGTTGGTTAAGCGACTGCCTTCGGCTCAGGTCATGGTCCTGGAGTCCCGGGATCGAGTCCCACATCGGGCTCCCTGCTCGGCGGGGAGTCTGCTTCTCCCTCTGACCCTCTTCCCTCTCGTGCTTTCTATCTCTCATTCTCTCTCTCTCTGAAATAAATAAATAAAATCTTTAAAAAATAAAAAAAAAATAAAATAAAAACCCTAAAATACTTAAAATGCTGGTTGTGTTTATGACTCAGAAAAGAAGGCTCTAGTGGGTATCGGGTAAGGTTTCCCTATTCAAGGGGACTGATTTTAAGTGGACGGCATATACTTCAACAGTGACTTTTACTTTTTAATAGTGTTTTTACATAGGGACTCTTAAATGAGTCTACCAAAAAAATGGCAAATATACTAAAGTACACTGTGCTTTAGGGCTTCTGATCCTAGAAAAGGTAGGTAAAGTGAAATCCTTTCTCCGGTAGCCACCATGCCCCCAAAGCCCATCTATTATAATTATAGAAGGCTGAAAGCAAAACTATGTCTATTTCTTAAAATGAGTCTACTTTTTAAAAGAGATGCATTTGCAGTGAAGACTTCACTTTGTTTACAGTTTGAAATCAAGTAGGGATTTTTAATATCAAAATACTTTATTTCACTTTTAAAAACTGTTCTTGCAGTAAGGAAACTCTTTTTTTTTTTTTTAATTGTTTGACAAATCAAATACACAAACATACAGGCACCCACTGGATCATTTCAAATAATCTTAAATCCATAGATTTGAGAAAATCTATATGCCCACCACATTTTTTTTTAAGGCAATCACTACTTCACCCCTAATCAAAGGCAGAGGAAACTCTAAAACGGTCCTTGGGAGGTAACCATAATTCCTTCTCACTCTATGCTTCATTCTATGCTTCACATGAGGCGGAAGCAGAGGAATAATGCCCATTCTTATTGTGTGGCTACAGTGTCCTGTGAGTCTGGACAAGTTATTAGGTCAGACACTAACTTCCCAAGTAGAAAAATGATGTGTTCTCCTTTGTGCTCTCTTCAGTAATGGCTGGAGTCAGTGCTAATTAAGGCCCCGCGGCAATGTGCTTCCAGAGAGGTCAGGGACTTCTTTCTGACACCTAAACAGTACTCAACTCAAAGGAACTGCCCCTAATCTGAAATGATGTGATGTAGAGCTGGCCTTTCAGATTCACCGTATATTTAAAGGAAAATGACAGTTAATGGCAGGGGTGTCAAAAAAAGAGCAGATGGAGAAGCTAGGAGAAATGTCACTTTGTGGCTAAGTTTACCTGCAATTAGTTACTCGACTTAGGGAAACAGTAGACAGTAGAGGCGTGGACACCTCCTCACAACTTTAGCACTCCAAAACTCTAGTGAAGAACAAATCTGCATCAGGCACACCCTGGGACAAATAACTTCTGACAAACCAAAGACCTGTTTACTGAACGATCTCTCTATGCTGGACCTACTTTACAACTAAGAAATGTACCATCTTGTCCAGTGGTCTTTCAGAATGATTAAACCATAATCTTCATTAGTGGTTGTATTAATGATAACACAAATAATAAATTCAGATAAAAAGAACTCTGTTAAATTTCTTACTGGGAATGAGCCATTGTGGTAATTAATCTTGGAGTCATTTTCTTTTGCCCCTGGAGGCACAGAACTTGCGAAACCAAAGCAATATTCAAAAGAGAAACCCAGATTTATTGTCAGTTACTTTTAATAGACACCTGCACAGCCTACTAATTACTTCAGAACTGTAAAGTCTATTGGCATTCATTCACTTCTTGCTTTCCTCTTATCCTCCCTCTCCTCAGCCACACACCTGCACAACATGCATTGACACTGTATTTATCTCAGGATTTCTTGTTGCTGTTACATGATAGAATCACTCCTTCTGACAGAATGGCAGAGGTTGGACTGGAGCTCTGGCCATATAGCATTTGGGTTTGGAAGTATGTGTAGTTAATTCTAAAAACTTCTTCCAGGGCAAATGAATATTTAATGAATATTTAAATGAATAATACTTCTTAACCAAATACCAATATCTCTTGAAAAAATACAATTCAAATTTGAAAATATCTTTGGAGTTGAAGGTTTTAATAGCTATATAGTTAAAAGGTAGACATTAAAATCATAGAAGTCAGAGATAATTCAGATAAATAGAATCTCTGAGATGGTAGATGATTTTCCCCACTTAATATTAAGACAGGTTAAAATCAGGGTTTCTATGTCCTAAGTGGTTTTTCTTCTTTGCTCTATCATCTTCTCTTCTTTAAATAAGTTTAACTTTCTACAAAAAAGGAAATGTCCCAACAATGAAATATAGTAAAAATATCTGCAGACATAAAAATATATCCTCAAAATTGTTATGAAAATGTGGTGGTAAGTGATTTACACGTATGTTATTGAGCCATATGTAAATGTCCCCATTTATGTAAACAGTTTCCTACATTAGAACCCAAACCTTTTACTTTAAAACGTAAGAATAACAGAGTTTCTCTCCCCAAATTAAACACACCAGACTAATCGTTCTCTTTGAAACACCTCCTGTTTGAGGCCACCACATAAGCTGTGAAGGTGCTCAATAGATACCTAAAGGGGATGTGGATGTATTCAGCAGCCCAGGGTGATCTGTACAAAAAGTGAAGGGAGAATCTATAAAGTAAAATTGTCACAACTCTTGAAATTCAGACAAATACCTGGTTGACTGAAAAATATTACAAGGAAAAGACTTATTTTTGCTCAAAGAAAAGGTGCGGAATCTTTTGTGCTATTTTCAACCAAACATATTTTCAATCTGTTTCTGACTTGTCTTGGTTTTAGCAAATCGGAATAAAATACTAAGTAAAAAAACTTGTCTGAAAATTTTTGCTTTGAAAATTCTAGTATGAAAGAGTCAACCAAAAAGAAAACTGCAAGGCTTAGGCCTCCTGGACCCTTTAAAAATTCTTCTCTGGTTGAGTGGCCGTTACTCAACCAAGGCCGACGTCAGTAATCCATCCTCCCATGCTCACAGGAGGCTGTTTGGAAACGCAAACTTTGCCCCTGGGAACCTAAAAGGTAGCAAGCTTCTGTAACTGACTTATTCCAACCTGGGAATTACGCTGCTGAATTTAAAATGGGGCTGTCCTTTACAGTCCAAAAAACAAAAAAGCAAAAAAACTGGCCAAAAAAAAGATAACTAATGATAGCTGTCCAACAAGTTCCCAAAACTTCAAACCTGAGATTAATTCCTTTTACAGAAGACTGAACTTGATTCTTTAGTAAAGAATTAAATATTGTCAGTGCTTTGGTTTTCAGTTTTAGTTTTAGTTTGAAGTTTTTATTTCAAGCTAATTTTTCCTTATATAAAAAACTTTGGAAAAATGTAATGTTTCCAAATAAGGCTTTTTTAAAAATTTAAATATTTGAGTACTTTGGATTGTTAACCTTTCATAATATCATTTTAAAATAACTAATTATTGTGACAGTTGATAACAATTAAGAATGCAGAAGTCATTTTGGATAAAAACCCTAATTCCATCACTTCCCAACAATGTGACTCTGTCTAATTATTTAATATCTGTGCCTCTGTTTCATAAGATGAAAATCAGTGATAGCAATAACTTTCCCTCAATGTGTCTGTGATGAAGTTAAATTAGTTAATACACTTAAAAGTGTCTGACAGTAGCAATCAATAAATTATTATTATTATTATAAGAAGTTTTTGACAACTTTTACTGTAAATTTTACTTTCTGAACCATTTAATTATATATAATAACTTATAAAATACATCCAAATATATAGAACAACTTTTCAAGGCTTTTCAGTAGGCAAAAATAGATAAGCATCAATAGAACAACTCATATTTTGACATAAATTATATAGTAATGAGGAAGAAAACTTTTGAGACGTTGTCATGTCATATGAAATCAAATCTGAAACGAAGTCAAGCAAATATTACACATTTTCAGTGAAATCTAAGTGCCTCTTTATATAGTAAACTGTAATGTCTCAGAAGATGCAATTGTACATCAGAATTTGAAAAATTATTTTTCTAAATGCATATGGACATATATTTACCTATTTATATGACAGACTATAAAGACACTAATGGAATAGTCTCTTATTTCTAAAATAATTTAACACTATTTTCAGTTCCATTAACAGCACAGAAATTAAACTTTTAAGACCCTACACAAACAAATCAAGGTAATTCAGATCTCAAATCTACAAACTGAAATGGAGATTTGGTAATTATCTAGCTAATTTGATTAATGGAGATGAATAAGCTAGATGATCCTGACCCACGGATCTGTGTTGGTCCTGAAATGCTTACTTGGACTGTATAATCAATTTAAACTGGTTAAATGCTAAATATACTGTCTTCACAGCACAAAGTGAAAATGAGATTCTGCAGTCATTTAGTTATCTTTATTAATGCAGGAAGCTAAAAACAATTGCCCACCATGATATGCACATGTTTATTTCCTGACAAAATATTGGTTTTGTGCAACACAGACAGAGTCTAAGGCTCACTCATTATCCTTGGTAATTTTGCTGTACGATTCCCCATTAGAGCACTTCACACAAATGTTTCTTTCAAATTGTTCTATTATGTCATAATCAAAAGACGGAATTTAGCCAAAATGCTTGTTTACCATCTTGTAGATAGTCAAAACAGTCTGTTGGTGCACTCTTTGATATTAATTCCTTCCCATCCAGGAGTGGATTTTGGCCAAAACACTTGATTGCTCTTCTGAGGACTTTTACAATCGTGTGTCAGTTTAATCTAACGTGAGCCAGCAGCTACGCAATAACGGGAGTCACTTAATATTGAGCCAGCTGATTTCACTGTCTGCCCACATAATGAGAAAGAAATACTTTGATCATAAAGTTTGCAGAATACAAAGTAACACACTTGTGTGAAATAAATGTTTTCATGAATTATTTTATTGGAGCGTCCGATTTAATCAATGTTGACAGGTTACTGTTGACAGCATGCTAAAATAATCAATTCGATCAGTTCTTTCAAAAGTAAGCAGCACCTTAGTAGGGATCAGGTTAAACAATTTACTGAGTATGGACCATACCCCAGCACCTCATGGTAGATATTTCATGTTTTCCTTTGTCTGCAAAGAACCAAAAACTTGGCTCTTGGTAACAAAATGAGATTATTTAATTTGATATTATATAGATCAGTGATAGCAATAACTTTCCCTCAAAGTGTCTGCGATGAAGTTAAATTAGTTAATACACTTAAAAGTGTCTGACAGTAGCAATCAATAAATTATTATTATTATTATAAAAAGTTTTTGACTTTTACTGTAAATTTTACTTTCTCAACCATTTAATTATATATAATAACATATATATATATATATATATATATGTGACTTTGAGCCACATTGATTTGAGAGAAATTCAGTTTTCAACTAGTCAGCTGCCATGTCTTCTTTTACCCAAAAATGGCATTTCACTGTCCAAGGTCTACCTGACCAGAACTAACCCAGCAGTCATTAGTGCTAATCCACCAGAGCCCCTATGACAAATTGGACTCCATGGAAGATACATTAGAAGCAGGAGTCATGTTCAAAGATATTGGAATCTAGACTGAGCCAAGAGGTGAGACTAGAACAGATGAATTAATAATCATGAACAAAACTCAATATGTAACTGAGTGCTAAGTTGTATGATACAGCAAGTACTACAGAAGATCACTGATGAGGGCTATATATCAATACAGATTGCAGTTTTGAGGAAATGGGGAATGAATGCTAGGCTATTAAAAGATTCAAAGGGTTGTTAAAGAAAGAGGTGCTTCTGGAAATATGGACAACATAAGTGAACAATATGAGAGGAGTACGAGAATGAAGTTCATGTTGGGAAAGGAGCAAGAAAGGTTTCCCAACTAGGGAAGATTATGTTACTGTCCAACCTAACGTCTTCCCTTAATAATAAGATTCTAAACTGCTTATCCCCCCCACCCTTGCTCTGTAACAGTCACTACCAGTGTAAACTTGGGCAAGTTATTTAGCTTGAAGGTACCTTCAATGTCCTCCATTGTGAAATAGGGAATATAATGGTACCACTTGTTTATCATTACTGTGAGAAGTAACTGAGCTTTTATGTGGAAAGTTGTTAAATAGAGATTGGATATATCCATTGTTTAGTAAAGTCTGCTATCATCAATATCCTCCTCATTATTAGTAGTTATCATTAGTTATCCTTTTCTAAACCTGGCTCATGCTTTCAGTCATATTTTCCAGTCTTGCTTTTTGATCATTTACTCTTTGTCTCAGCCAAACTACACCACTGACCTCTCCAACATATCCTGTGGTTTTGAAGCTTGGAGCCTTTGCTTACCATGTTTTATTTCATCTGGAGTATCATTACCCAACCACTTCCTTCTTCTCCTGTTGAAATCCCACCCATATTTCAAGCCTCTCTCATCCTGTATGTCTTCCATTTTGTTTCAGATTTATGTATCTGCTACCTTGTCTGGGTTCTCAAAGCCCTGTTTTACACACCTTATAACATTTAGTTTCTCCTTAACTATAAACTCCTTGAATACAAAGACATTTTTTGTTGGGGCCTCACCCAATAGTAAGCCAGTAAGAAGTCATGAAATTTTTGCTGAATCAAAAATGATACAAACAGTGAAATTATGGGATATATATAGTGTGCATTTATACAGAATGATTATGCTATTTACCAGAAAAGAGACTGTATAACCCTGAGCTAACAGATCTTGACTATCCACCTGTAGTAAATAAATATGTTGGTCATTTATCTTCCCAGAAAATGACAGCAAACATGCTATGACTGGTTGCTGCCAATAAATCTCATGCTTTGACTTTTCTTCATCATGGTGTATGAATAGCTCTGAACCTCCCACCCTCAAAAGTGTTGTGAACAATGACATAGTCTTGCCACAGCATTTCAGATCTTAAAATTTAAATAAGGGATCCCTACTCAAAATTTCGGCTATAGCAACTCAATTATTCAGAATTTTTTTCTCTTTCAATTTTTGCAACAATAATACAATTATTATGTGTTGCATAAAAACTTAGCTCATGAGTGATAGAATATTATTTTTTATGTTTCTTATTTTTTAGGGCTTAGTTACCAAGAGATATTAAAATAAACCCCTGTATACACTATGGATTCTAAAAGACATCACTATTAAAATACCAATACTTTCAAAATTTGACAGAATTGATATGTCTTCTACGTACTATATCCCATTGTCTAGAGTTGTTTGTATCTTATCAAAGCTAATATCCTCAATGAAATTCCACTGAATTACATGTATAAGCTCACATTCTCTCTTTATCCAAAATGCTCAAAAAGTAAAATTCATGATTCCCAATGTCTGACTTCACATCAGGTATCCACATGAAACTACCCTGAATGTAGTTAGTAGTTTTCCAAGTTGAGAATGATAGTTAGTGGAGGAAAAGGAAGAAGAGAATAACAAACAGAATTAGGTTATTGACTGCAAATAGTAGGGGATTATCGTGGAACTGATTTCTATTTTTTTTAAGTTCTGTCTCAAAATGTGTTTTTTCCCTATAGAGTATTATTTTCCAGGTTACAGTTGAAAGCATGGATTCTGGAGTTGGCATGTTTTTCAAACCCCAGCTACATTACCAGGAGAATGGAGCTGTGCAAACTTATCAAAAGACTTGACCTCTCTCAACCTCAGCTTCCTTGTCTATAAAACAGTGATAATATCAGAACCTGTAACCCAGTGTTGTTAAAGAATTAAATGAGTTGAGGAAATAAAAAACAAACAAATAGTTGCTTTTTGTTATTATTCTCAGTAAACCAATTCAGATTTCGAGGCAAAGTCTGAATTGATTTACTGGCAATAGATAACCAGTTCAGCAACAGAGGGCATATGCAAAGAAACAAGAGAACATTCAAGCTAAACGACCACTTGCTTCTGAACTATTGAGGAAAACATGTCACCTTAGTCTAAACTCTTTGAACAATTGCATCAATCCTCCACCTCACTTGGCATCTATAGGCAAGGTCTTAATGCCCAGGATCCACTGAAAGTTTTTGTATTTCAAATAAAAATAATAGCCACCGTCAAGTATGTTAATGTCCATAATCATTGTAATTTTTGTAAATTATAACTGTCAGTGGTCACAAACCTATCCAATGAAAACATAAGGTAACAATTTAGCCTTTATATTGCTATTCTCAGAAAAGAAGAGCCCCCACTTGTAGGAAACTTAAGTAGGAAGGAAATTTTGTAACATTTATGCTAAAAATAGGGGCATTTTTTTCCTTTCCAAATGAGATTATTTCTAAGGTAATATTTGCTAGCAAATATCTAGAGCAAAATGTTTACCAGTGCTTTTAATTTCCATTATAGAGTCAGGATACATAGTGCTACTTTAGCTTCTGTAGACATTTAAGGAGTATGTTCAAAATATCTGGAATGTCAAATACGACTTTTCATTAATATACCGATTTTCAATTATGTTGATGCCCAAATAAGTAACATATAAGTAAAATTAATTTGATTCATTGCAGTATGGTTTCATAAACATTATAATTTTCTTCATTATACAATATTACTCTGAAGAGAGAGAGCTTATATTGTAACTTTATGTAAATTAAATTATTTTTTGATCCTGATGGTTAAAAATTATGTTTGTTTGGACTCCCTTTATAGGATATTAATATTTCAGAAAATATAACCTAGAATAAAAAAGTAGTACTAAATTTCAATATTTGCATTTATTAGAAATGAAGAGATCTAATTGATATTAATCGTAGGTTATGTATTTCATATCTTATTTTGTTGAGCTTTGTCATTTTAATGACACCAGCTCTGATCAAGGAAAAAAAATAAGGTAATCTAATTAGAAAATGTATTAGCATATTCCATTAAGATGCCGATAATCTTGGGGTAAAGTATAAAGTAAAGCCAATTCAGTACCTTATTGTATTTAAACATAGCAAACATGTTTTAAGAATGATTTTTTGTTTTTGGAAGAATAATTCTCAGTATGGTTAAGAATGGACCCTCAAAAGATGCTTGTCTTTGTTAATTACATGTTACTTGGATATTTAAATAAGTCAAAGACTTTAAGTCTAAAGGCAACCCTGCAGAGTTTCTAACTGTCCTCAAAATAATTACAGAGTGGAGCTTGACTGTCATTCATGGGTATCTATTCCATTGTGTGAGAAGAAAAAGAAAATGGCGGACCACACATTAGCACATCACCCATGGCTAGAGCAATGACAAGACAGATTAGGATGTATATTAAATCTCACACATGACTGCTTTTCTGTATCAAGGTAAAAAATACTTGCTCTTACATACATTAGGGATCGGTGTTGGTCTGACATCTACATTAATATTGACAGCATATCAACTTTTATTTTTTTTTTTTTACATTTACTGAGTCAATAACTAGTCTAAACCTGGTAAAACTCAGATAACAGAAATGAAAAAAATATCTAGCAGGCAGCCTTATTTTCTCATATCTAAAGAAAATTTAACCCCCAAATAGTGCTGGGCTTTTACGAATTATCAATCCTATAGCAATACATCAACAGGCATACACAGCTGTGACTTAGTAATCCAGTATCATTTGTCAAAAAAGAAATTTGGTAGATAAAGAATGGTTCTAGAAAAAGAAACTCCTGCATAGACAATAACATAAATATTGTATGCATAGGAGACTGATTATTTTAAAAAGCTGGATTAACACCATTGTACTACTTCACCTTCTATAAATTATTTTCACAGACAAGAGGAAATTGCTAGGCAGTAATCCTGCCTCCAAAATAACCACAGATGAGAAACACACATAAAGCTTACAAAACTGGGAACTAGCAAATAGCTTAATTTGTTTAAGATCTTTAAGACATTTATTTGTATTTAGCAAGTTGAGAGTTGGAAGCCCCATGTGAATTGGGTTAGAGAAAAAAAAGTCATTATTTACTTTGTTTTAAAATATCACAAAACTAAACAAAAGCCCATCTTCATTTCAAGGCAATAGCTTGGTTTCATTAATAATTAATAAATGTTATTTCAATGAGGGCTATTTTACACTCATTTTTGAAGTATGTTACCTTTACTATTATTCTCAAAGATACCATAAATGCTTTTAAGGTGCACACATATTTTATATACATTACACAAGAATGCAGCAAAATAAAACATTTACTTTTCCCCAGTCTTAGTCTAGCCACACCGTGAATGGGGAGAGATAAATCAACATTGAAAGAAAGAAAGAAAGAAGAAAGAAAGAAGAAAGAAAGAAAGAAAGAAAGAAAGAAAGAAAGAAAGAAAGAAAGAAAGAAAGAAAGAAAGAAAGAAAGAAAGAAGGAAGGAAGGAAGGAAGGAAGGAAGGAAGGAAGGAAGGAAGGAAGGAAGGAAGGAAGGAAGGAAGGAAAGAAGAAAGAAAAGAAAAGAAAAGAAAAAAGAAAAAAGAAAACAACAGTAGGATCGGTTATTCTTCTGAAGCTCATATTCGTATGGTAGACATTTCAATTTTAGCAATTAAGCTAAAGTCGGAAGCACCATCATTCATGAGAAACAAAATCAAGAAGCAACCAAGCAAAATTTCTTTAGATTTTAAGTGCATTGTGCAACAACACTTCAAATGCTGCTCATCTCCAAAGTCAGGTGAGCTTTCATTAAAACATGCCTTTGACAAAAGACTACTTTTTCTTCCTTTTCCAACACTCTGTGGAAGGCGATTGGGGTTAAAGTGATGTTCCTAGTCAGAATTATCTCCATAAGAGCCATGCTATCATTCATGTAAGTCCTTGAAAATGATGCCATTCTGTGAGGCCATGACAAAATTGCATCCATGATTATAAGCCCTTCCATCAGGCAACCCTACTGGTAAACAAAGGCAGAAACAAGAGGCCTTTCTGCACACTTCTAATGCTGTACTAGCCTCTTCTAGCAAGATATATGTAAAAGAAAGAGGTAGACAAATGCCTAACACAGAAAATAACCTGCACTCTCCTGTTTGAGATGTTTATAGCATTAAAGTGGTTTAATTAATATCAATAAAGTCCCTGAAAAAGTTAAAGGATCATTTTAACAAACAATGAAACGATCATGATTATGAGAGGCATATTGTGTCCTTCACCGGGAGTCATTTTTGTGCTCAACAAAGTGATGTGAAATTAACTATTTTCATAAGCAGATGGTCTTTAGGATAATGGCTTATACTTTTTAATTTCCTTTTTGGCAGTACATCATGCCAAATGTCAGCAATGTCAATAGTCTTCATCAAAAATTGTCTGATATTGTTGGGATGTTTTGTACAGATACCCATTTTTTTCCCAATCTTATAAATGGGAAGCAGAAAAGAGTAAGAAGGTACAGAAAGATAAAAATTTAATATATATAAACCAAGGGAAAATGAATCCATATAAAATTCCAAGATTAAAAATTTAAGGCTTAAAGTATTCATTATTTCTTTTCATCTCCACTGCATTGCTATAATTCAGAAGCCAGTAATCTTTAAATACTCTCACAGAAAACATCTTTTGTTCCTAAACCTTATTCTTAACAAGGGGTAAGTGATGCCCCATTTATAACATTTTCAATTCATAGAGTCCACATGTGGCCGTGCACCAGCATAGCCAGACACAGTGTACATTTCAAAAAAAAAAAAAAAAACTAAACCTCATAAATCTCCAGAAATTCCTCACATCTATTATGTTTACCTTCTGCTGCTGATGAGCCTGTTGGGCTCTGTACAGAGGAAATTACAAGCGCTCCAGAAGATTTGGCAAGAAGATGCTAGAAGAAACAACGGGCAAAAAAAAAAAAAAAATTCTTAACTGAAGCATCATATCCAGCTTTGGCTACCATTTACATATTTGAGATTACAGCTAGCAAAATGGAAATTCCATTGAAATGGAATGAATTGTTTTCTGAAATCCCTATCTGATTACTGTTGGTGATGTCTGAAATTAAACATGTTAAGCTACACTCAATATACTTTATGGAATTCATCTGAAGGTTAACATTCTTATTGAAAATCTGTCTGTTTATACAATTTCCAATTAAGGTACTTGTATCCACCTAAAACTTTGACTCCTAGCCTTGTGATCACTTCCCTATTAATCTATTATTACCAAACAAATCTCTCTTTACTTAATGGATGTTTGGAGGCTGTTGTAACAGCTGCTAACTAGAAAGGAAATGCCAGTAGAAATATTTTATAGTCACACATTTAAATATCACTGGAAATCAGCTTATAGTTGATGCCAAGGGAAATGCTTATGGTTAAGGCATATCCTGCATAGGGACAAAAAATTAACAGGTCAAAAAAAAATCTTCTACCCAAATTATGTATACGCAATGCCAACACAATCAAGTGGAAAGTAAAAGCTTAAGCACCAGGCTTGTATTTTTTTTCTTTACTCATTCTAAATATCAAGTTTTCCACCACACTGACTGATTATTTTATCATTTTGAAGACACAGTCACATGACCCACGTAAGAAAATGATCTAAAAGAAAACGTTAATTGCTCTTGTGTCCCAAGGGGACTTAATTTATATGCTTAAAGTTTGTTAAATGTGTAACTGCTACTTGTTATTACATTTCATTCATTATAAAGATAAAAATGAGTAACTAATAATGTGCAGATCCATTTAACAGGAATCACTCTTGAAATAAAGTTGGAAGTGAAAACTATGCCTAAGGAACAAAGAGAAAACAAAACAAAACAAAAACCACTGGATGAATATCAGTTGTTTACAACTTTATATAAAAAGTAAAAATCACAATTCAACCAATCTTAGCAAAAAGAGGTCATGAGGTAGTCAATTAACCTCAGCCACATAACTTACCAAATCATCAAATGCTCATACACATACTTAATTACTGACCCACGCACATAGCTGCTCTATTAACCATTCACCTCCACCTGTACAATTCCCTAGCTGTTAAGACCAGTCAGAAGTAGGTAAACCAAGGTCCTATAAGAGGCCTATCCCACCAAAGAAATACATTTTATTATTATAAAACCAAATCTAGTGCTTAAAAAGCCTAATGTGAATACATCCCATTTGAAACTGGAAGGAAAGACAACAGGACTGACCCAAGGCTTTCCACAGAATGCCACAACTGATGACTGCCAGTGAACTTGAGTTTGCTATTTCCTCCA
>NC_045598.1:135015768-135083268 GCF_009762305.2 Zalophus californianus | reverse complement strand
AGTGTGCCTGCAACACTCACAGGCTAATGAACAATGCACAAAAACAAAAGGAACAGCAAGGCTCCTATTATCTGATCTTCCGTAAAACACAAAAACCGCCTTCTCTGGTGCAGAGGAAGTGCCAGGAAGCCTGCAGGTGTGAGCCAGTTAAAAGAAAAGGCTTGGGCTAAATAGATTCTTTGACTGTCAGGGATTAGAGTCATGGCACTAGTGGTAACACACATCTTTTCCTTTAATTTACAAAATTTTCTCACGAGTCTGCAAGAGTTCACCCCATCAGGGGCTTTGGAGGCCATTGAAATGTCTTAAGTTTTAATTAAGTTGGAGTTGTCAGAAGAAAGCTTTTTTGGCACAGAGTCAGGGTCATTAATTACTGCTATCTTTGTTTCTTTCTGTAAAGAGAACTCTGCTGACTTGGTGGGTTACTTACCCAGCCTACACTTTCTACCCTGCAGTTCCCATTTACTTCCAAGTGGGACTTGATTAAGCAGTTTACCAATTACTCCCATCAGTTTTAGGGACAAAGCATTTACACAATTTTAAATCTTAAAAGACATTTCTCATTAGTGGTTTAGGGACCGGTATTGATAACAAATTCACCTAGTACGTTATCAAGCAGCTGGATTCTTGCATGGATTTTTGCATTTAAATATAAATATTCTCACATTTTTCACAACGTTATCTATTCAACACACCTATTCATAATTCTCACAGCCTGTAAGATGGCGTTTGTTCAATGCTAAAGCAATTTTAAAATTATTTACTTCAGCCAGTAACACATAATTCTAGCTGGAAACATTCAAATTTGCCTGATATCTTTTCAATCAGGCAAATATTTTTGCTTCTAGATGAAAGCAGCTGCCACTATCACTGATAATAGTTTGTAGATGTAAAAAAGCAAAAGTTTTAGGTAATTTGCTAGTATGCTTCATATACCTCTAAAATAAATCCATTGCTATTTGAATCAAGTACACAGACTGCTACAAAGCTTCTGATGGTCTTGTAAAAATTTTTTCCAAATTTCTAAATACCACACAGACCTGAAAAGTGCTATATCAACTTAATTATGTATGTGAAAGTCAGGAAAATCATACTTTTTAAAAAAAAAAAAAGCCATGGATTTAAACTTTGACCTTGAGATCCTTTGCTTTGAGGTATCTCCCTTACAGTATATATTCTGTATGTGTCATTTGGGTTATACATAATTTCTCATTCTTCCATTTCATGGAAACATAGCAAAAGCAAGACAGTTGATGTAAGATTCCACTTTGAGAATGAAGCTGCATAATTGTTCCCACAATCAAGAAACATATAAAAAAGCCAACCTGAGTCAAGGCAGATAGATTTTTATCCACCAGTATGGCTAGAATTAGTCTTCAAAATTAATAACACCTATTTTTAATAGATGAATGAAATGGATGGGAAAAGATTTATAAACTTCAGCAAATCCAATTACCAGAATCACCCATTTCTTCCTGACAATATGATACCACTCCAGAATATTATTTTTTCCCAGTAATCTTATCACCTGCCATGATTAACAATAACAAACATGTTGCCACCAAATGTGTACCATTTCCAGACACAGAGCCCTGAATGCCATCATGGGCACTGATCACTATAATGATGACTCCTCATTATCTGATGATCCTCAGATTAGAAACTTCTGAGCCCAGAATCTGGACTAGCCGCCAGTGTAAGAAAAGCCAAAGCAACCAGTGTTTTTACTCATTCTGCTCCAAAAATGGGTCACTTTGGATGAGATAGGAAAATTCCTGATTTGCCTGAACGGCTGATGCTGTCATGTTTCACAGATAAAACCATAGTTTTTGGCCATTTTATTCTTCTACTTATTAAACCTGAAGTGATGTCTTGGAAAAAGTGGGGTATACCTTTCCTCTAGTCTTAAACAGAAGTTCTAAATGCCATTTCTAACATGGAGCAAATCCACAGCCAAAAACATAAATTTTAAAGGAAAGAAGATGTGGTTCATATATACGATGGAATATTACTCAGCCATCAGAAAGGATGAATACCCACCATTTGCATCGACATGAATGGAACTGGAGGGGACTGTGCTGAGTGAAGTAAGTCAAGCAGAGAAAGACAATGATCATATGGTTTCACTCATACGTGGAACATAAGGAAGAGAGCGGAGGACCACAGGGGAAGGGAGGGAAAACTGAATGGGAAGGAATCAGAGAGGGAGAGAAACCATGAGAGATGCTGGACCCTGGGAAACAAACTGAGGGTTACAGAAGGGGAGGGGGTGAAGGGATGGGGTAACCGGGTGATGGGTATTACGGAGGGCACGTGTGGTGAGGAGCACTGGGTGTTATACGCCACTAATGAATCGTTGAACGCTACATCAGAAACACGTCGGCTAACCGACCATAAAAAAAAAAAAAAAGGATAGATGGGATAAATTAGACAATCAAATGTGGCTCCTCAGTTCATTCAGGAAAATCCAAGCGGTCCACAAAGTAGTGACCTAATATCCCTACACAGATTATTTCAAAGCCAATCAGTAAAGTGAAACTCATTTTACAGGGTTAAAAAGCTGTGTGAAGCCTTCATTCTCCCACCTTTTGTTTGTGTCTTTCGTATCACCCCCAAAGATATTAAGAATATGAGCACTGTGGTTTTCACCTTCCAACCACTTGTCCAAATGCTAGAATAAAGTAAGCACTTGACAATTAAATCAACAAAGACATATATAATATGTCAATCGTAAAACAAACTCGGAAATGAACCAACTTGCTAATTATGATTATACGACAAAATGTTATTTACAGATTTCTATAATAATTCTTTGACATTTCAATTCATCCGGTAACCCTACAGACCAATTCTGCCCACCCCTAGTTTATCTGAATTTGTTGTGACTATATCAGACTATCGTCTGAATATAATATTTCTGAACCAGGATCTGTCATATACCCAACTTTTTTTGGATTGCCTGAGTGATTGTGAAAGGGTTTGGTAGAGTGTGAGAAGTTAGTGGGATCCACTTCCTGACCATTCTTTAATTCTAAACACATTTGATGCGTGCACTATGGCAATCATCGGACATGGTACCACAGATCCAAACAAAGCACAGCATTCCTTCAGGGAGCTCATGCCCTTCGGGAGCAAATCAGAACAAAATGAACAAATACAACCTAGTGGTAGGGTTTCTCCTGGGGAGAAAGAGGAGATCCCACAGGGGTAGACGAAAGGCACCTCTAGGTACCACTTAGTCGAAGAAGTAATCCTAGAGCTTGGTCTGCCAGGTCCGCCCACAATTGGCCTTGTAGAGAGCCAGCAAAAGGGCAGTCAAAGCAAATGGAAGAGCATGTGTATCACCTCCAGGTAAGACAAAGTGTGTCATTATCTGATGCACTAAGGAGAACAACAGACAGGTATATTTGAGTAAGAATGTGAAATATGTTGGATGACAGGCTAAGAAGATTCTCCTTGGAACTTAATGATTAGGAAAGTCACTGAAAGATGTTATGTGGAAGTCAGATGAGATTAGCTCACGGCTCACAAAGACCACCGTAGACCACTGTGGCCAAGGTGTGCTGCCTAAATTGAAGAGCAGTCTGGCTTTTACCTTCCTTGAACTCACAGTAAAAGTACTGACACAGCTCAGCACGGCTCCTCGTCTTGGCCCCTGCCTTTTGCCATAACTCTCTTGATCCTCCTTCTCAAGCTCCCTTACTCACCCCGATGTGTTTGTGCCCTGTGGAGTTCAGTTCTACACACCCTTAATAAATTCAATTGCTCATATTCAGATGACTCCCAGATTTCTATCTCTAACCCCGGCCTCTCTTCTGAGATCTAAATTCGTTTACTACAAATGCCATCTTGGCATATCCATTTGTCTCACAGCAACCACAACTCAACAGTTACAAAACTGAACTGATTCTTCACCCTTTTTTTTTGGTATCCTCTACTCTTTCCCACAGTAACTAACTTCTATGGAGTACTTTTTTTAATGTATGAAGAACTGTTCTAACTGTCTTGTATACATTAGTTCATTAAATCCCCACAATATGGCCTACAGAGTAGGCACTAATCTTACCCTCCATTTTAGGGACCAAAGCATGCAGAAATTAAACAACCTGCCCAAGGTCACAGAGTCAGTGAAAGGGGCAGGCAGGCTGAAGCCCCTGCACTCTTCACCATCACACCACTTTCCTTCTCTAAGCGTGTAAGTTAGTGGCACTTCAAATTCACCCAGTGGCTCATTTTAGAAAGATGGAAGTCACCTTTGATGCTTTATTTTCTTTGATTGCCCACACTTAAACCATCACTCCATGCTAAATATACCTCTATTTCTCCATCTATCAACTTCTTTACGTGCACCACCATCTTTTGCTATCAACTCTCGTGCCTTCTAATCACTTCAGGCAATAACCACAGTGTCTTGAAAAAGCAATCTGATCCATTAATTTCACAATTTATAAAACATGTGTATGTGTCATGCACCATTCTTGGTGCTGGAATAAAAGAGTGAAAACAAAGTCCCTGCCTTCACAGAGCCTAAATTCAAGAAGTAAAGAATAAATAAAACCCTCAAACAAATAAATATGTAAATTCAGGTAATTATAAGGGCTGTGAAATAAAATGAAACAGGAAAAAAGTAGGCAGAAAGGGCAGGCGTGATGGAGGAAAATGCTATTTGAGACACTAATCTGATAAATTCACACCCCTACTTAATACCCTTCAATGGTTTTCCTTTTCTCTTAGGATAAAATCTAAAACATTAACATGACTCTAGAGAGAGTGACCATATAGCCAAGCTTTCCCAGAACACTCCCAGTTTAACACCCATTGCCTGTTCACTTGAAAAATATTTCCATTTTGAAGATTAAGTATGTGGTCCTTATACCTAAGAGCCCGGCATGATAGGGTTTCAACCCAACTGCAGCTTTGGTTCATTCATCTTCCTCACTTGCTCCCTTAACTCCAACTATCCTGATCTCAGATCTTCCAAGTGTTTCGTTCCAAGTGTAAAGCTCCCAGATTTCCGCCAGCCTTGAATGCTTTTCTTCTCCACTTTGTCTTACTCCCATTCATCCTCTAAGTCACAGCTTTTCAGCTTAAAAGTCTTTTCTTTTTCTTAAGAAACCTACCCTTGTTTTTTCCCCCTGTTGTACTCTGTATTTTTTCTTTGGAGCATTTATATCATTGATAATTAAATATTAATATCATTGATTGATAGGTGTCTGTCTTCTCCACCAGACTGCAAGTTTCATGAAGGCATGGACTGATTCTTCTTTGTTCATTGTTTTATCTCCAGTATACAACTAATGCCCAGCACATAGCAATATGCTCAATAAATATGGTTAGAAAGAATAATAAGGAGATATAATTAGTGGCAGGCAAGAGAACCTGACAGATTGAAGAGTGAATCAGGACAAAATATTTGATAGAACTTCTAGACTGATTGATTGAATATAGTTGGAGGTCAGTAGAAAGAAGATTAAAAATAACTCCCTGGTTCTTAGCTTGGGCAAGTGAATGGACAGTGCTGCCACTGACAGAGATGGGAGATGCAGTGTAAAGAACAGGTTGGAGAAAAGGGTGTGCTGTATTTTAGACGTATGTCCTGAATTTGAGATACCTATGAGATGTCTAGGTAGAGATTATTATTTACAGCAAAATGTATTTGTTTTGTAACAATGGTATTTTTAGTAGAACCTGTGTCAATTCAGGTCCAAGAAAGCTTTAAAAAGTTGCGAAAAACTAGGGGCACCCGGGTGGCTCAGTTGGTTAAGCGTCAGACTCTTGATTTCAGCTCAGGTCATGATCTCAGGATCATGAGACTGAGTTCCATGTCTGGTTCTCCACTGAGTGTAGAGCTTGCTTAAGATTCTCTCCTCTTCTCCCACTGCCCCTCCCTGCTGGTGCTCGCTCGCTCGCTCGCTCTCAAAAAAAAAAAAAAAAAGTTGTGAAAAACTAGAAATTCCCATTTGCCAGGGAGAATGGTAATAAAAAAAAAAAAAAAAAGACACCATGGTCTTTATTTTGGCCCTCCAGCCTAGATTTTGAAGAAGCAAGCTTTGGCTCACAGGGAGCCAAAGCCCCTGTCCCACATGTTTCTGACCCCAGTTTTGATTCCATAAATGAGTATGCTATCAAGAAGTAGTTTGAAAAAAATAGTTATAGAATACCTAATAAGATGACAAGAGAGAATGTAATCTATGTAAAATATTAAACTTTTTCGGTATTCGTTAAAATATTAATTTTTAAGATCTTTGCTCTATGTATTTACAATCAATAGACACTGATATGTATGACAACTTGCAAAGAAAATAAAATCAAGACAGCCTTTGACTCCAAAAGTAGAGTCAAGTAAAATTGACTCAACAGAAAAACATCTCAAATTCTAACCTGAGAGAGAAAATTATGCAAGGCATACAAGATGGTGTCACAAACACGAAAAGAGATTCATTCTCCATGTACAAAAGTCAGATTTTTAGAGAGATCGTTTGTATTACCCACCTCCCTGGCTTTCCCTGAAATACTTGGCATTACTGACCACTCTTTTTTTTTTTCCACTTATGCTCTCTCTTTAGATATCAAATCTCTGCTATATCATTTCATTTTCTCTAATGGGTTAGTTTATCCCCTTAGAGCAGATCGCTCACAAATCAAGATTCCTAATGATGACCCTTCTCTCGAAACCCATACCACATGTCTAAAAATCCAAAATTAATCTCTTCCTGGGGCTTCCACCATTTCTTGAAACTCTACAGGTTCCTACATGAGTTCACTATTCTATTTATTTATTATTTATTTATTTAGTTTTAGAGAGACAGCATGAGTGTGGAGGGGTAGAGGGAGAGGGAGGGAGAGAGAGAATCCTAGGTAGGCTCCATGCCTAGCATGGATCCCGATGTGGGGCTTAATCTCAGGACTCAGATCAAAACCTGAGCCGAAATCAAGAGTTGGCCACTTACTACTTGGCCACCCAGGCGCCCCCCATTCTTCTTTTTAAACCTGCCTCTGCTCTTCCTCTGTGTCCTCCACATTTCTGATTATGATACAAAACAGAAGTGTGGGTGTCACCTCGGATGCCTTCCTCTTCTCTGCCCCAGGCCTCTAATAAGTTGTATTTACCTATTCTGATAAATATCATCTCATCTTTCCTTTTCTCTCTACTCTCATTGTCCTTACCAAAGCTATTTATTTGGTGTCAACTGGTGTCAACTGGAACAACTGGTGTCATCCCCTCAATGGTTTGCTTGACTACAGTCACAAGGTGAGCAGTGAGCATTTTTACTCTTTGTTACCATTAATATTTTTCTTAAATCATATTACACCAATCCTGTTATCAAAACCTGTGTTTATCAAATTCCCTGTTTATCGAATTCCCAAATCCTTAACATATGATTCAAGCTTTCACATTTTTTTCTTAATTATTCCATACCTTGCCCTCCATGTGCCAGAAAAACTGAACTGCTCACCACTTTTATTCAATACCTACCAGCTACCCCTTTATTTATGTGCCTTTGTTCATATTCTTCTTTCAACCCCCCCAACTTATGTTAACATACCTAAATTCTACACATTATTTAAAGCCCAATCCAAATGTCACCTCAACGAAAAAGACTTTCCTGACTGCTCAGTCAGAAATATTCTTGTCCTCCATGGAACCAAAAAGTATTTTATCTGAATCTCTCTTATGGTGCTTAACATATTCTCTCTATTGTCACACTTATTTACACATATGCCTTCTTTACTCCAAATATGTGTTCAATATAGGACCAATGTCCAATCGATTGTTACAAAATGCCATGTCCAGAAAACATGTTCACTAACTAACCATGTGCTTACATTTAAAAAAGCAGTTCTCCTTTAGACACACTGTATTTTGGAAGAACAAAGTTTTATAGAAAGCTCAGTTTAATTTTTGTTCTACTTCTCACCAGCTCCTTGTCTTTTAGAAGTTAATACCTTGAAAGCTTAATTTCTTTTGTCAAATATGGCTAATAATACCTGTCTCACAAATTTTTTATACAATTAAGTCAGGCAATAACATATAAAGTGCTATATATGCAGGTACCCAATGAATTTTGGTTCTCCCCCTCTCAATATATTTGTGGTAGCTCTCTAAGAAGACTGCATACACCAATTTCATCTAGCAACATTCAAAGATTTGCTGGGAGTCCAAGGAAACATAGCATTTGAGGACCAAAGGAGGCCAGCCTGCCAGGGGGACCCAAGCTGTGTTTCCTACTCATTAGAGCAAAACTGAGGAAAACAAAATATTACCTAAATAACTTTCCTGACCCAGAAATGTTAACAGAATGTCAATGCAAGAGGTAAGAAAATGGAAGGAATGAAAATAAATTTCACTGAATAAATATAAGGTGATACAAGGTACTTTTACGTCATCTTATTTCATCTCCATATACTAATGAGGTAACTGAGCTTCTGTGAAAAAAAGATACTTCTAAAACCTCATATCATGGTAGCTCATGTTCACACACACACACACACACACACACACACACACACACACACACACACACACCTACCTTTGTGAGAGAGACAGAGACTGAGAAAGAAACCAAGGAATTCTGATTCTCTGAAGAGGCTCTGTCTTTCTGCTTGGTTTTGACTGGGGGTAACTAAGTATTAGTAAGGGAGAGAAAACTACATTAATAAAACTGCTAGCATTTGCCAAAAACTATGCTGGACCAATAGAATGCTACAGACTCACTCTTGAGAAGGAAAAATTCCACTTACTTGAAATAATAAATTATTCCTTTCAATAGTAATTGAGAAGTAGCAAAAACACCCTTTTGTGAATTCTGAAAGCACTTTTAAAGAGTTATGAAATATTTTAATAAACGATTATTTTAAAAAGTTTCTCTTGGGATATCTTCCTGTGTATTATTTTACCTGGTGGTCTCCATTCTGATAGAAAAGAAAAAAAAAGGAAAATAATTAGTAAATTTGCTATCATGATTTTAAACCCATAGATCCTTGTAAGGTCTATAAATCTCATGAGATGTTCATTATTGATAACCAATAATATAGGGATTCAATATTATCCACAGCCCATGGCCATGTAAATAAGAGCATTTTTACTTTTCAAGCTATGCTGGCAATTGGATATTTCTTCAAAGAAAGGTTATTCATATATTTAAGTTACATGTGAGACGAAAATTAAAACTGTTTTTGTATCTCACGGTACAGCACTTTAAATATCCAAGTTGCAGTAACTTTTGGATACTTGTTGATTCATATGGTGATCACATGAAACTGTTCATTTTATTAGGCTCTCAGCAACTTCATACCTCCAAATAATGTTAAAACTGGAGAAGAGAAATATTAAAATATATGCCTGAACCAGACATTAAGACATTAAATACTTGCTTCTTAACACAAAGTCCAATTACTTGTATAAAACTTCTGACATCAGTTGGCCTAAATGATCAATTTCCAACCTCTCCTTTTTAACACTTGTTCCACAGAATTTCCAGAAAATGTGGCGGTACTACTACAACGTAATTAATCCATTTTCAAAGTCCCATCCTATTTGTGTATAATACTTTTAATGCTCTCTACATTCCAGCCGTGCCTTCGATCACTGAGGGATATTAGATACATTAGAAGAGTTTTCCTGATTTCTCTTAGCTCTTTCTTTAAGTATAGATATGCCATGTGCCTGTTAGGACAGAAATGAAAGCATGGGTTTTTGAAGTGGGATAGATGAAATTTTGGATACTGCTTCCTTAATTAATAGCATCATGGTCTTCAGTAAATTATTTAACCAGTAAACCTCTGCTTCCTCTTTTTATGAAGAGGTATAATAACTGCTATATGGGATGGTTTTGAAGATTAAGTAACAGTTGTGCAGTACCTAGAAAAATTGTGCCCAAAAATGCAACAATAGGGAATAATCTGTTCTCTTCTCTTTCTTGTGACAGTCTAATTTCTCGCATTTTAATTCCTTTTAACCCCATGGGCATTAGTCAGGATATAGGGACAGTGACATCATGTTACAATTCAAACTGCTATCCATTTTTGGTCCCATGCCACTTAGAGGGGATTTCTGCTAGGATTATATTCTGTTTATTAGAGATGAGAATTTTATTTCAATCAAGATATATTAACCTGTACATATAAAATATTAACATTTGCGTAAAACTACACTTAAATATATACTACTCAAACTACCCGGAAAGTTGGATGGATGGAGCAGAAACAAACGTATAGTTTCTACGATTAATGCATTTTAAGAATTCTGGCACATCTAGAATTTTATATAACCCCAAGTCTTTATACAGAAAAATACGTGAGGTTTAGTTAACATTTATAATGATTTTTAAAATTGTAGTCTCTGGGAGAACTTTGTACAAGGATTTATTATTGTATTTAAGTAGTGTCTTAAGGTATAGTTTTTATGGTCTATTAAGTATAACTCTCAAGCACCTTAAACACAACTAAATGAGGTGGAATTACTATTAACTTGCATTTTAGGTTACCAAGTGCCCAGGCAATTCCAACCAACTATATCCGGAATAGTATTTTATGACAGCTCATGACTTTCTATGCTGAGCTTCCTTGACTTAAAATTTTTACGAGATTGAAAACTGGCCTCTGAGATGGTGCCGGAAAGTTGGGTCATTAGTCCTCACCTTTTAAGAAATAATGTCTCAGCAGGCTGTATTTGAACCACTTGAGCTCAAGGAGGTGTTAACAGAGTTGTTAATTAACCTAGGTCTGGAACCCATTGTGAAGAATCCCAGAAAGTTGGAACAATGGGTAGGTACTGCTTAACCCGCAGCAGGGAAGAAATCACTTCTGCTTTAATAATATAGTCAAAAAAGTTTCATAATACTGATATTGGGGTAAAAAAAAAAAAAAAGAACAGCAACCTGCAACTAACAGTTGGTCGGAAATAGGTACAAACTTCCACTGCCTTCCAAAAGACCAGCTGGAATGGAAGTGGACAGAACTGGACATTCAGAGTGTTGGCCTTATTTGGAGCAATCCCTAACTTTACACATGAATATAAACGGGCAGTCAAAGAAACCTCAAAATGGCATCTCCTTTATACTCAAGCCTCTGACAAGATCAAGGATTTGCTTAAATCAACTAAGACCATTGTTTTCAAAAATTCAGAAGGATAGAGATTTCCCGGCTTTCCCTGGGAAGCATATTCTAATGCTTAATTCCACACTCGCAATCAAGAAGATCTCAAGGTGAAAATAACCTCTCCTTATTTTCAGTGTAAACCCAATGGTCTGCGGACAAGAGAACTGACTGGCATAAACAAACAAACAAATCTCTCAACTTACTGGAAAAAAGTTACCAAATGTTTCTCAGTCACCTCCTCCTCAGACAATGGCACTGAGATTATTATTTCTCGGAGAAACTGGTAAAACTGTTTTAACAAACTCTTGTCTCTTTTACATCTCTGTCTGTAACTTTTTGAAATACGTAATCCTAAACACTTTATATTTAGGATCTGACCAAAGTGAGGGGATCCCCACTGCACTCTCAATGTTCCAATCTCCCCTTCATTTTGTTGAAGTTGTTCAGATTAAACCATCAATGAGAAAAATAAATGGTGAAGATTATGAACATAGGAATATAAAGTTTAGATGCTGTAATAAAAACATAAAAAAATTAATGTGACTCCTATGTTATGATGTAACTTTAAATAACGGATCACCCTCATTATCACTTTTAAAACAGCATCTACGACATGCATAATTATTACTAAAATCAATTGTATTTCAAGATAAATTTTAATCCTGTCAGTGTTTGTAGTCAGCATTTCTTAGGTAGAACCAGGTAAATTTTGATTATTTTTCTTTTTTATGCTTTGCTTCCTCAGTAATAATCCACTATGGTATTTGTGAGTTTTTCCTCAACACAGCTTATTTACAATCATTACTGTATATGCCAGTAAACCACTTTCTTGATTTCGTTCATCACACGTTAAAGGTTTTACAGAGACCCACCTCTTTCATTGAAAGGTCTTATTGTTGAAAAGTCTCAGGGACCAGAAACCCTGAGCCATGGGTTGGGAATTGCTTATGTAATGGCAGGAAGGAAGAGACAGAGCAGAATGGCAGAGAATGACTGCTACATTAGAGGTAGGAAAACCTAGGCCCTGAGAAGGAAAGCTGACACAGAAGAAAGGAAATAATGAGAATGCTTCTCATCCTCAACATCTGGATGTCTACAAGAGACAAAAAAGCAATGAGAAAAGTAAGGTTGAATAAAGAGATGACAAAGAGATAGAAAGGAGAGCCAGAAGAAACCCTCTGATCTAGCACCTCTTTTTTTTTTTTTTTTTAAGGATTTTATTCATTTATTTGACAGGGAGAGAGAGATCGCAAGAAAGCACAAGCAGGGGGGAGCAGCAGAGGGAGAGGGAGGAGCAGGCTCCCCACTGAGCAAGGAGCCCAACGACGACGCAGAGCTCCATCCCAGGACCCTGGGATCAGGACCGGAGCCGAAGGCAGACGCCCAACCGTCTGTGCCATCCAGGTGCCCCTGATCTAGCACTTTTTTTTTTTTTTTTTTTTTTTGATCTAGCACCTCTTAAGCAAAAAAGTTTCAAGGACAGATTTTAGTGTGATAGTATTTTCAGAGAAAGAATAATGTCCCTCTGCCCTTTAGATATCTTTTCCCTAGTGTTCATTATTATGTAGACTTTATTTGGCAAGTGGCGAATTGCTTTAATTCTACTGGAGAAGTAGAAGGCTTGAAATTGCATCTATCTGAGAGTCAACACACTTGATTAAAACATGTTTTAGACCCAGTATTAAAGATGACTATAAATTGGCATCATCTTAAGGAAAGATTCCAGACTCTCTCGGGAAAGAAAACAAAAAAGATGGGACCAGGGGTAGTGAATGTAAATTGGCTCTGTCTATATTTATCTGAGACTCAACAAATAGTGTAAGAATTGATCATTCAAAATCTGTGATTACAGCATACCTCAGGAAAACATATGCATCAGGTTTTATTAGTTTCAGACTTGCTGGATTTCACACGATAAATTCCTGTTAGCACATCCTGATTCTAGTATTGTTGTTTGAAAGATTGTGATCAAAAAACATCTTAGAACTTACAAAATACTGTTTATATATTTATCTAATTTGATTTTCACAAAAAGTCAATATGAAAGTCAAGGAAGATACTAATTTCTTCTTATAAATCTGACTTCCTGGGCTTTTACTATCATATATATATTCCTCGTAATCTAAGTTGTATTCTTCAATATTTGTTTTGTCATTATAAGTTCTTACATCTAATAAAGACATAACTACTGTCCTCTAGGTAAAACTGTGTCTTTTCTCCAGACTTCATACTTCCTATAATCTCTAAGAGGCTAAGTGTATAAGTCCTAAGAATGTAACTGGGTGTTCTGGACCAGAAACGAGTCAGACTTTTTTCTCGTAGCATTAGTGGGACAGAGTCTTATTCATTCATGATGGTATCTATTAAAACAAAATACTCTCTTATAAAGCATCTCAATGTATTTTCATTGAACTACTGGCTGTCCTCCAGGGGAGTAGACCCACTCCAAGAAAGCATCCTAAAAATCTTGATTTTATTTGTAAGTAATTTTTGTCCAAATGACCTTTCAATTTTAGAGTAATCAACCCAGTGATATTAGTACTAAATAGCCCAAGCAAGACAACCCAATGTAAATATTCCCAAATGATCTGTTGTAACATGCTTCCTTCTGTGTTTCTCTGTATACGGAATCAAAGAGATGGCTCTAAAAACTAGGCCAAAAAGCACTTAAAAAGGAGACTTTTGCTCCTGAATCTTATTTGAAAATCAAGAAGTCTTATCTGTGAAACATTCCAAAATAGAGAACCAAATGAATTTTCAGCTCAAATATTAAAGCACTTTTATTTATATTTTAAAACACACATATTGTTTTAAACAGTAGTTTTCATCTCTGTCAGATCCAAGGATTTTTTTTATAACGTCTTCCTAACTAGACTGAGATAATGTCATATGTGGTAACATTTTCTAGCTACACACAAAATATAAATAAGTCCATATAATGATCTAACTGTAATGTAAAAAAAGAAAACAAAGGAATGTAAAATAAAATAATTATATTTCATTTTGAAAAAGCTGAGGCAGGGCCACATATGAAATGAAGGAGCCATCTGCTTGCACATCACTGTGAATTCCCCAGTACAAATGCACATGATTACAAGTGCACTGCATGGATAACTCACATTTCATGAGGCTTCTAATTGGGGACATAATTTTTCTAAATAATAATTAACTCTTAGTAAAGTACCAAACAGAACAAAAATAACATCATCCCTTGATATATCTGATAGTTGCATTCCTGGAAATTTAAGTACATATAAGACCATTATAAAAAGATGCTTTATGTACAAAACAGGGGTAGGTTGTAGGGCTAATACACATAAACAGATCTGATTACTTAACATGAATGCTGGATGGGTTAATTGAAATTGGGATGCAGGACAACTTTCCTTTGTACTTCTCTCTCTCGTCACATTATAGTTGTCTGGTGGACCTGATCCCCACCCATAGAATGGTTTCAGACGTCTATCACTGTGATCATCAACAACATCTCCACAAATTTCCAAAACACCCCTGGGACAGTACTAGCCCTGCCAAAACCCAAGAAGTCAACCCTGGCCTCTTACTGTGAGCCAGAGTGACTTTCAACTCCTCATGCTCCTTTCTGATCCAGAAAAGCCTTTGTTAGCTCCCCAGACTAGGGGACTGAAGTCCCATGTTTGCATGCCTCTTTCATAGCATATATCATAATTTATCAGATATGTGATTTTAAATGTTTGTCTCCACTGTCAAACTGTAAGCTCCATGAAGGCAAATAAGTATCTGCTTTACCCTGCATCTTTAGTGTCAAACTTGTCCTCACACATGATAGGTGCTCAATAATAATGGATGTTAACAAAGGAATGAATAAATGAATTTGTATCCATTCAAAAACTAGAATTCACATCATACTGTTTCACTGGGTGAGGTGCTGAGATACTGACCTCTAAGTAAGTGTATCTATCTACCTATTGCACTGAATATTAGGGGCATCTTTAGAAATTAAAAAAACAAAACAAAACAAAACCTCTTAGGGAAACCAAGAACAGTCAAAATGAGAAAGCAGCTCTTTACGTAATGAGCTCAATATGCATTGTAGAACACAGCCTAAAAAAACATTATGTGATCTTTAAATTCTTGTTAGTGGAATGAGTGATTGCTTGAATTGCCAAAAGAGTATTTTAAAGGTATTGTATGAATATTTATGGTTTCTGTAACTAAAAATAGCTTCACAACACATAAAATTAGAACAACATATCTTAAAAAAACCATCGATTACTTGAGACATTTCCTCACCTGAATTTGATTATTTTCAAACTGTTTCTCATGGAGAATATTTATTTTATTTATTTATATCTCACTGCATTCCACAAAAGCCGTGAAGTATATATTCTAAATTAAGCACTCCTACCCTTGGTAAAGGCTGAACATATTCTTTTAATTTTTATCTTGGATTTCAATAAAATTAACACAATTAGCACTCAAGATGACTAAAGGTTGAAATATCTAAATGTAATAATGATAAATTTAACGACTCAAACGTTATCTCCAAACAAAAATTTAGTGAGATGATCAATCACCATTTCTGCTTTTCCAGATGGCTGCAGTCCCATCTCTTAGAATAATGGAGTGCTCAAACCTTTGATAGTTAATTGTACTGGATTACTGTTTGGCAATCAACCAACTCTCTGGCCTGGGGGCAGATCATTTTATTTAATGGTTCATCACCAAGACCTCACTAGCATGACAACATAGATCACTACACTATAGTGCCAAGAAAGTGAAGAGCTTTAATCCAGACTTGCTGGATTTCACACGATAAATTCCAGTCCATCCCACCTGGGAGGAATTTCACTTAATAAACTACCTAGGTAAATGGTAACCAAAATTAGTAGTGATTAAGACCAAGAGCAGATTAAGTAAAATAGCAAATGGGCAAACAGATTTTTTTCAAGTCATGTGTTACCTAGTTTGACATTTCTCTTACGTACAGTAATTTGGCTTTAAAATATAGGAATAACATCTGCAGTGGGTTGAAGCAGAAAATCAGATAAACAAAAAAATGATTTTTAATGCTTAAGGTTTGAGTAGAGTTTCACATTTTTCACTGAACTTGAACATTTTAATTTTCAAAATGTAAAGACCTATGTAAAAACAAAACTTTGTTATTTTTGAAAAATATTTTGTGGAAAATACTGAATTCATGAATCAGCATTGTACCACTGAAAAACTGATTTTTCTGTTTATCTTCAAAATGTATGCCCAGATGTATTTCATCTTTAAGCCTGAATGGCTCAAGTTTGGGAAAAGCAGTCATTTAACAGGACAAAACCAGTAGAAATTCCACAGATCTCACACCAGACTCTGCGTCAAGCTCAGAAGTCAGCAAAATGATAAAACAATTTATGATGACATTTACCTAAAAACCCAATTGTGGATGAGAGGGACATGCCTGTCTCTATGCTAGAAAATAAGATGCAGTATAAATCTCATTTGTCTTTTTTTTTAATTTATAAATGATTTGTGCATTTTGGACCTTGTTTCCCTATTTGGGAATATCTTCCCGATTCTCCTTGGTAATTTCTCATGTACCTTTCAAGACTCAGAATCAATGTGGCCTCACTGGAGTCCCCCTGAAGGCTGTGTGGTCATCTTTATCCTGTGCTCCCAGAAAGCATTTTTTTTTTCTTTTTTTTTTTTAAAGATTTTATTTATTTATTTGAGACAGAGCAGAGCAAGCGAGAGAGAGAGAGCATGAGCAGGGGAAAGTGACAAAGGGAGAGGGAGAAGCAGACTTCCCGCTGAGCAGAGAGCCCAACACGGGGCTTGATCCCAGGACCCTGAGATCATGACCTGAGCTGAGCCTCTGGCTACACGAAATAAGTTGATGGAAATAACATTCGGGTGTGGCCTGGCTATGGACATACTGGTATTGTGATGTCACAGTAAGAGAGAAGACAAGGACCTCTCTCACATTCCTAGCTCACGAAATGGGATCACTAATAATGCTGAGCTTAAGCCATGCAGACTCTCTAGGATCTAAGGATTCACCAACTGAGCCACCCAGGTGCCCCATCAGAAAGCATTCTTCATACCCGATTCCCCACTCCCTGTGTTGTGCTATGATTTACTTGTTTACATGCCCGTTTCTTCTATCAGAGCTCCATGAATGAGGGACTATGTTCCCTCCTTTGTATCCTCACCATTCAAGACAGTTCCTGGCACATCGTAAGATCTAATATACTTGTTTTAAATGAACGAACGGTGTTCCACAGCTAAACTATGCTCCTTGACTATAATAAAACTCATGAATGAAAACGTCTGGGGTCAGAATCTGAAATGAACTGATCAAAGTCACTGATCCACCGTCACCTGCCGGCTCAGGGCTGCCTCAGGTGGAGAAGCCTCTGGCTACACGAAAACCCCCTTCACTGTGCCCTTCAGAGTTCTATCCCTGTCACCTCATCTTTAATCTCCCTTCTCTCCTGGGCTCCTCACAACCTGTCTGTTATGATTAGGAAGCACAGATGCCATGCCTTTCCTGTGAATCAGGAGGCATGTGTTCTAACCCGGGCTCGGCTCAGTTATCTATGAGCTTTAGCAAAACACAGCCCTCTCTGAAGCCCCCCTTCTCATCTGCAAACAAGGGAGAGAGGTGGGGTGTGGGAGGTCATGGGCATAGAGTGGAACAGGTCTGGGTGCAAACTTTCCTGCCCCTGAATAGTTAAAGAGCCTTAAAGCCTTCCATTCATGTTCAATTTGTAAAATAGGAACACCATGATTCATCTGCTGGTTTCATCAGATGGTTGTAAAAAACAAACAAAAACGTCACAGGTTTAGAAATTGCAAAGTGCTATTTTTCTATAGTGAGCCATTATATCAATGCAGTGATACACTGTTCCATAGTGATTTTTTTTCTGTATTCTCTCTGAATGCAAATCTGACTCCATCACCCCTATCACCTCTTTTTAAAAGCCTCCAATAGCTGCCCATCGCATTCAGAATAAAGCCCCTTGTTAAGCATGTAAGGTCTTTCCTAGTGAATCCATCTCTAGAGATTTGCCCTCTCAGTGTTGTTACCAGACTCAGTGAACCAGTCACAAGTTCCAGATTATCTCTACTCTCTCACTTCCGCCCGTTTATTCACTCTGTTCCCTGACACCACCTCCTCCCAGCACCACCTCTTTCATAGGGCTTGCTACACTGTATTGCAACTGGGGGGGCTGGTGTCTGGCTTCCACCTTAGATTATGAGTCCCTTGAGAACAGAGGTGGTTGTGTACATTGTATTACTGGTGCCCAGCCTGGTACCTCTTGTGTGTGGCGCCATTTATTAAGGTTTGCAGGATGGATAAATTACTGCCTGGAAACCTCTGCTTGACAGCTATTAATGTTCCTGAGTTCAGAGTTGGCCATAATGTGTATTGATTAAATATGGATATCTCATGGTAAATTCCTTCATCATTATTGGAAAAATAGGCCAAGCTGTGGTCAACTAAGTAAATGCAGAGGAAAACATGATATTAATTTTGGGGTACATAATAGACATAATAACCATTTTTAAGTATTGGGCAATTTATACCGTGCTTCTTTTCACAAAGGATACAAGAAAGCACACTGGTGAAGTGAAAAAAGAAAAAGGATATCAGAAATATGCATGCAGGAAAGACCTATTATATAGTTGCTATAGCTGAATAGTAACTTTGGCTCTGAGTTTTCTGGAAATCAAAATAGACATCCATAGTAACATATACTCAAATCTTGATGTGGTAGCAAAGAGGGTGTTGGTGATAGCACAAGGGAAAGGGTTGGAAAGGTGCACAATTTGAAAAAATTGTAAGAGATGTTATATGCATGCACGAAATTAAAATGAACTCAAATTAAATGAAATATTTTTATAAGGTATCTATTCTTTTTTTTATAAGGTATCTATTCTTAAAAATTTCATTAATAATCAACAAAAGCCACATTGTTGCTTCTGCAATGTATGAGCCTCTACCCATCCACCGCAACCCCAATCCAGCCCTTCTATTTCTTGCTCTTGAAATCAGACATGTAACCTACAAATGAAAACATAGGTTGAGCAGAGCTGAAAACATACAATGCTTTACATTTCTGAAAAGGCAAATCATTCAATTGTTTGGGGGCAGGAAGGAGGAAGGAGAGATACTAAACAAATTACGCTATATATAAAACAATCTGTGATTTAAATAAAAACCAAAAATGACTAATATTTTTTTTATCATAACAGCATACTGTTCTGCAAGCCAAATAAAACAAATGAAAGAAGAAAATGCCATGACAAAGCCCTTCCACGTCGGCCTTGAAATGGCAATGCTATCAGTAAGTATTGAGACAACCACATCTAAATGAATCTACACCAAAGAAGTAAAATTCTTCTTTGAAAATATTTGACTTCAGTACATTTTCTGGTGGCCTAACTTAATCCAAATAATGACATGGCACTCACAGGAAATAAGTTGATGGAAATAACGTTCGGGTGTGGCCTGGCTATGGACATACTGGTATTGTGATGTCACAGTCAGAGAGAAGACAAGGACCTCTCTCACATTCCTAGCTCACGAAATGGGATCACTAATAATGCTGAGCTTAAGCCATGCAGACTCTCTAGGATCTAAACTGACTATAAAGCAACAAATGACACTTGTTCAAAGACAGACTACAGTTGCCAAGGCTCTGTCCTAATACTAAAAAAGCAAACACACTAATAATAAAAAATCATTAGACTATCAACACAAGGAATTTTTGGACTACTTTTCACCTACCAATTTCTAAAATGTTTTATGTTAACAGAATATCCAGACTTTCAGACTATCCATAGAATGCCAAGTAATTCACAAATACTAGGTTTAACTTTAACAAATAAGTTTGCATGTAGTTCATTTTGTAACATGTAGTGAGTATAATGTTTAACTAGGATTTTATATCATCTATGGCATCCTGCCCTTCTATATAATCTATGTTAATGAAGACTTGACTAAAGAGTCAAAAAGGGGAAAGCAATATGAATTTCTCAAGAAAAAAAAATATTCTAACACTTAGATTTAAAAAGGTAAAAATCATAAAAGACTCATGATTTGTACACATAACAAAACACCCCTGCATAAAAAAAATTCCCACAATTAACAACAAAAAATTACAAACAAAAAAACTAGGTAAAATATTTACATCATAGATAACACAGGGCTAGTATTAATATAGAGTTCTAATATATCAATAAGAAAAAGGCAAACATCTCAATGAAAAAAATGTGCAAATTATATGAACATACAATTTGTTAAAGAGTGTAAAGAAAGTTTTACCTCACTATTAATCAAAGAAAAATTTTAGAAAACAAATGCCTTCACTTATTATTGGGAAATATTTAAAAGAATAACACCCCACAGTGCTGGCCAGGGTCTGAACATCCTCCAGTATTGGTGGTACAATATCAGTAGACTCGATATATCTGGAGGGTAGTTTGGCAATATATATTTAAAAATGTGCCAAGTAACCAAGCAATTTCTCTTCCCAGAAATTTATCCTAAGAAAATCAGGAAAGTATGTAAAGAAATACAAACAACTATGTTCCTAAAAGTAACTTCACATTTCCTAAATGCTGAGTACTTTACAGAATGCTTTAATTTGTTTTACTACTGATAACAATCATATTCTACAGATGCAAAAATAAGATACTGAGGTAGATGAAATAATTTTTTGAAGATACAAGGAATTAAGCAAACAATCAATGTCATGTCATAGGATTCCAAAGCTTACTTAACTGCCAATTTACAGATGAATTTTTTTAAATTAAAGATGTCCTAGGAGAGAAACAGAGTGACCATGACAAAGAACTGAAAAGATCCAGAGACATAAAAAGGAACAGGAAACAGAATCAGACAGATGTAAATGGAGAAAGACAAAGAGACAGAGAGAGATGGAGAGGCAAAACAGGCGTAGGTGGGGAGAGACTGGAAATGACAGCGAAAGAGAAAAAGAAGTACATTTTGAAATTATTGATACTGTGTATCTTATTTTTTCTTTGACTGCTGCTAATTATTTTTTTTTAGCAAGTATTACTTATGTGACATAGATATTTTTTAAAAATTGCTAATGGAAGCAGGGGACCCAAAGTTATCTGATTGGAGATATAGATGCCTGGTCTCACTACTAAGCAAATGGGCTAGGAGATTTCATAAGTTTATGTCTTGTGCCATCCTTCCCTAAAGGCAGAAAGTCTAATTACAAAATGTAAACCAGGAAAGGCAGATATCTGGAAGCACAAGGTGGAAGATAAAAGAAACTTCCAACTTACTTCCAGAGAAGGCCTGAAGGAGTGTGGTGGTTCTACGTTGTTGATTTGGGGATACACATAGAGTTTACAAATCGATACAGATGGAGATACCAATATCCTTTTTAAACGGGAACTACAAACCCTGTTTGCAACCTCATCTCTACAAAGAACGTACATGTGTGCATGTCTGCACTCACATGCACATGAGTGTATGCACACACACACATCTTATAAAACATGGAAACAAAAATAAACCCAGAAACCTTTTCAAGTGGCTGTCACAACACTAAGTGGAGAAACACTAATGGGGTGGATTAGCCATGTCAATTTAGGACATAAAGAACCAGTTACATACATTACTGTAGGAGCTTCACTTTCTTAGATTACACTGCCTAAAGTTTGCAGCTAAAATATTGTTACCGCCAAAATTATCTAGAACCACATAATTTCAAACAGCAAGGACAAAATACATATGCACTGCTCTATGCAGTGTTTTATATTCTTTTAAATCATTGCCAATTAAAAAAAAAACATAATGTATTAGCCATACTAAATATGGCTAGATATTTACGAATGAACCAACATTTTTCTTTCTCTTGTCTTCATGAAGGTAATTGAAATTATGAATAATACTGTCAAAACTCTAGACTTCGTAGAAATTTTCCCAAAATTACTTCTAATGTCCAGAATGGACTGTATGGGGCTATAATAAATTTAAGCACCCTTTCCTTAAGAGCTCGCTTACTTCTAGAAATAATGATCTCTTCACAGCATTAGAGTAACCCATATGTGCTCTTCACAACCACCTTAAGGCAGCCTTTGCTGGGCGCCTGAGTGGTGCAGTAGGTTAAGTATCTGACTCTCGGTTTCGGCTCAGGTCAGGATCTCAGGATGGAGGGATTGAGCCCCCTCTGTGCTGAGGGCGAAGTCTGCCTGTTTCTCTCTCCCTCTCTCTCTCTGCCCCTCCCTGCCATGCTCCTGAACATGCACATGCTCTCTCTCCCTCTCTCTTTCTCTCTCCAATAAATAAATCTTTAAAACAAAAAGATAGCCATTGCTTGTACAACCACTCTTGGAGAACCCCGTTCTCATAATGCTCATCATCATAGCTAGACAAGTATGTTAGAAATGTGAAGTAAATTGAGATTTTCTTTTCCAAGTCAATATTCTAACTAGAGTGCAGCATGTAGAGAGTAATATCATATTAAAGACAAAACAAAACAAAATACAGACATGAACCTATGGACAAAGTAGTTACCCAACAGCAGGTGGCAAATTACTCTTTTATCTTCCCTTCTTTCCCACATACTGCCTTCACAATTAGTTCTAAAAATTCTGTTAAAAGTGAGAAAAGAAAGCAAATAGTTTTGTTATGGTTTAACTTAACCTACACCAGAGACTAAAATAAGAATGGCAAATAAATTTCAATTTGCCTGCCCCTTCTAATCAGCTGGTAATTATTGCCAAGAACACTGTGTCAAGAAGGATTCTGAGTGGCTTTATTAATTACTGATGTCTGCTGTGTAAACCCAAGGGAGGATATGGAGGCTTCCATTTGACTTTATTCTTTTCCCAGCTTTTATGTTTAACATATTTCCATTCCTGCTTAGCTTCATCCCAAAACGTCATCTTATTTTCATGGGAATATAAACAACTACATATAAATCAGTTTTTTGTAAATATTAACAGAGACATTAGTTAGGCTGAGATACTCTGGCAGTGGAAAGTCTTGGATTCAAAGATTTAACCAGGTAGTGAACGGATGAATGCATGGAGTCAGAGAAACAGATCTGTGAATTCCAAGAGCTTCTAAGAGGCATTTCATATAAGAAGGAAGAAATTATCATATTTAAGCTTCCTATAGAAAATTAAGTGATATGGGGAGACAAGCACATAGTCCTACTAATCAATACAGTTTATCTCAATCTTATTACAGTTTTGGCCTTATCAGATACTATATTATTAAAAAAGAAAGTAGGAATTCCACTATTAAGGCATATAATAATAAAAGATTAACAATCTTTTGCATCAATGCATAAAAAAGGACAATAAACAATTTGCTTTCTTGAATGACTATGCATCATTTTGTTATTTTATCATTTATTTTCAAAATCAAGTTTAGACATGTTTAGATGAGTCATTACAGTAAAAGAGGGGAAAGAACTCCATTTCGATTCAGATCTGGGTTGGAACCTCAGCTCTTCCACTGATTTTTTTTTTCATTCAGTAATTTCTACATTTGACAAAAAAATTGCGTATGATGGACAATGGGAAAACAAGATAAATCTGAATATTTCACAGAATTTACAATGCAATCAGGGCACAGAACAGTGAATTAAAAAGTGGAAAACGTTATAAAGATGCGTTTTGGAAAAAGAAAGAAAAGAGTGAACATAGCTAGCAGCTGAATTTCTTTCATCCTCACCTATACCTTGGAATAATATACACCCAACTTCTTTGCATGGTTATTGTGAAGAAGCAATGAGATGCATACAACTTATTTTACTGTAAATATACTAAAAACCATTTACCTTTTACACCATTTAGGTTGAAAAGCACACAGTCTGGCATCTCAAGTCCAGACCATGTCCTTTTGGTGTCAAATTTTCCACTCCAATCATACAACAGCATTGCTAAGCATTCACAGAGCAAATGTAAGTTTCTGTATAAAGTCAATATGGTTTAAGAGCATCCCTCCTAGACATAAATGCAGAAATTCTCCTTGGACTGTAGACATCCTCAGGGAAAGCTTTCTGATAACCACAAGCATCCAAGACCCTAATCTTGGTTAATCACTAACAGGTTAGCATCTCTGAAAACAACACAGCCTAAGAGCCGAAGAATGTGTGGTCTGGTTCTCATAGAATTTAAACCTAGGACAAAACATAGGGATTTAGAAGGTTATTTTTTAAAAATCTGAATTAATAACACATTATCAGTTTGGTAAGAAAATATGAACAGCAATTATCAAGCTTCCAGATATGCAACATAGCTTAGAAATAGAATGTATTTGCTACTGACTATGAGAGGAAGAATATGGAATTTTATAGTACAAGGAACCTTTTGCAATGTAATTAAACAATCTATCATAACATCTTAAAACACTGCAAAAATCTTACATTATTTTATTTGTACTGAATTAGCAATTAACTCAGCTCAATAAACCCTATTCTATCCTCAAAACACCTATTATAAGATAAACAACATGTACTGGGTAAAAATTGAAAATAATTGTATAGCATAATGTATTAATATCATAATGTATTTTATTTCATTTATCTACATTACAGGCATTGTAACAATTCTAAGTCAGCTTCTCTCTGCTCCTAGTTCTAAAACTTTTGGCTGAAGAAATGACTAACCCCGGAAATTCTAGCCAATTCGTAAAAAATGATGACTTTCCATTCTCTTTCTTATAGGTAGCCGGTCAAGTAATTCTTAAAGTTCTGGACAATGAATGCTGCCTAAAGTTCTGAACATTTCACCAAGAAAAAATGGCCCTAAATTCACAAGGATTGATAGATGCTATTCTTCCAGGGAAACCTAAGAACTTTTGGTCTTGGACAAGTCACTTAGTTCTACATAAAATGATGCCAGTCATCTAGAAATTAAAAAAGAATGAATAAGGTAAGACCAGGCATGGAAAAGATCAACTTATTGCTAGACAGCTGAGGTCAGGAGACCTCAAACTAGAACTTTATGAAATTTTATATTAAATTGAAGAGCATCTAAGTACAAGAAACGGCATATGACATAGAGATGGTGGAAAGCCTAAACGGGATAGTCAGGGAACACCAGGGTCCAGAATTGAATTAGGTACACATGGCATCAATTTTTTTTTTTCTTTTAAAGGCTGGATCTCTTGAATTCAGCAGTCCATTCTAGACAAAGTCATCCTTAGTTTTCTCACAGAAATTATAACAGAAGATAGTAATGTGTCAATTTTAAATCACAACCCAGATGGGAGCTACTACTGTTTTGTTAATCAATAAATAATGGTAATTCCAGCCAACATAAATAAATGTAACTTTTATGAGTTGAAATAGGGAAAAACTGGGATTTCTAAGCAAAACACGCTTACATGAATGCAAGAGTGGATTAAGACTTTAGTATGGCAGCATCATATAAAGTAGGGCGGAGAGGAAAGGGTCGAGTAAGTCGAAAACCTGATTTGGAGGCCTTTACAATGATCTAGGTTTCGGGCAAGAACATAAAATTAAAACAAAACAAAACAAAAAAAACAAGAAAGGACATAATTAAGAAAAGACACTAAATACAATAATTAAAAAGTCTGGGAATTGGTTGGGTGGCAACACGACAGGGATAAAAAGAAAATTTCAGAGTTCAGCCAGTGGGAGAGTAGACATTCTGCTAACAGAAGAGAAATCAGCAGGAGTAGCTACTGAAGAAGCAAGAAGAGTACAAGGTCAGCACAGACATGCAGGCTGAGAACCTTGCAGACATCCACGTGGAAATGAAATCTAGAATTCAAGAGAGAGCTCAGGTAACAGAGAAGGATTTAACAGATAACTAATGTCATGCGAGTCAGTACAATTATAGAAATGTTTAGAAATTATAATAGGACCAATGACAGAATCTGAAATAAAAGCGATGTTTCAAAGTGATGAAAGGAATTTTATTCATCCATTCTTTCAATTCTTACTACTGTGTTAAGTACTGTGGGTTAAGTATTGACAGTATAAGAACCAAGACAGAGGTGCACAATGTGTGTTTGGAAACCAAAAGACTATATCCACATTATTTAAATGGTGGTCTCAAGAAATTTAGGTTGAATACACATACTTTGTTTTCCTTTGTGATGTTTGCAAGTATATATTCTTCCTGTAAATAGCTCTTGAGAACCAACTACTTGAAGGAATTTGCCAGATGCTGAAAATTTTGTTAGTCTTGGTTTCAGAAGTTAGCATAAATACAGTAATCACTTTTCCTTGGAAAACACAGTGAAGTACAAAAGAAATGGAAACTCCACAAATACCAAATTTGGCGCATGTGCAAAGTTTTGGCAAGACTTTGTTAAAAAGAAAATGTAAAAAGCAAAGGTTTTGTTCCATAACATGTCATAATTAGGTGAAAACACTATGGCTGTGTAAACAGTATAATCATAGCTGACTGAAAATCCATTGGTCAAGCTGATGGCCACTTAGTAAGATGGCTCTCAAACAGTGAGAGCATCCGTAGGGGTGAAATGATTGAGCCAAAGAAAGGTAGAACAATTACCTCCCTCTTTTACACTAGATTCTACTACAGTCTCCTAAATGGTTGTTTAGTCTTCATTTTCCTCTTAAACTTTATTGCATGTAAAGGTCCTTTCATTTTCTAGTATATGGCTAGAAAATGTTATTTCTAGACACATGAGAAAATAATTTTAAAAACTGGTATTTATTTTACATAGTTTGAACAAAAAATACAAAGAATGTCTGACACAAAGTAGAATGGTCCAGAGTTTACTTTAGATATATATTTTTAAGTGAAAAGTGAGTAAAAATTTTCACTTCGAAAAAATGAAATATTGAAAATGATGATTAGAAGTAGAGTCTGCTTTAATTCTCTGCCTAAAATTTGTATCATAAAAGCAAAAAAAAAAAAGCTTACTCCTTAAAGCAATTTATACATTAAATAACAACATTACTTGAATTGTAGCCAGGTTTTAAGTTCCATGAGAACTGACACCCAACAAAGACATGTTACTGGAAACCACTGTCGAGCCTAAAGAAATAAATGTAATGCTATACACTAGCAATGCTATAATTGGCCTCTTGTCAAAGAGTCCCACTCACTTTAACTCTCAGACCAGGGTAGTATATTAAGTGAATTTTTTTTTTATTAAAAAAAATTTTGATGAACCACAGAATTCTACTCCTGAAACCAATATCGCACTGTGTTAACTAACTTGGAATTTAAATAAAAATTTGAAAAACGAAAAGAAAAATTTAAAAATTTTCCCTATGCCTATAATGTTAATTAATACCATTTTATAATAACTATGCCCTCCCAGAGCTGAAAAAAAATTACAATTTTAATTGCTAAGAAAACTTTCTCTTATCTATATACTATTATCTATATACTATTGTGTATATATCTCTTGTCTACACACTATATATTCTGGTCTACAATACTGTTTTATATACATATATATATATTCCTTGTCTATATACTCATCCTTTCACCAATCATGAACCTTTCCAAGCATAATATCACTCAAGTCTTATTACCAAGCTGTCTTTAACATTGACTCTGCTGAGGACTCCAAAAAGTGCACTGAGGTCATCACTTGCAAATAAGAGTGTAAATCTATATATCTCCTAAAAAATTTTATTTAGCAAAATTGAGAAACAAATTGATTGACTTTTCAACCATCACTTTTATTTTAGGGCCTTAAAAGAAGAAAAAAACCTTTAAAGGGTATAGCCCAACCCTACACAATGACTATTCAGTATGTCAGTACAAGTCTACCATTTGTAATCAGTCCCCCAAGAAGAGAAGATACTAACCATACCTACACAACTAAGAATTTCATTTTATCAATATATTCATGTACGTTTGCAATTTTGTGGATCTTATTATAAGCAAAAAGAGAAAATGTAGCCCCTCAACTAATGTCCGTTTTCCCACTCTCATTGAAAGTCAAGTGCTTTCAAGGACGAAGGGTCACAGAACATTCCGATCCATATCCAACCACCATGGGTATGACAGGAGACGTGGTGCCCTAGTGGAGCTGACTTTAAAGCTGGGCCGTCCAGGATGAATATTTGTTTCTTAGGGGAAAATGTTAGAACATGGTGGACTGAAGGGACAGTCTGCATAGGAAGACCAGGGCTGACAGTTCATGTCATGATGTAAAAAGGGCCAACACTATGGGATGGAGAGCAATGAGTCCTAGCCTGACTTGAGCATCAGAAGGTGAGAATTCTCCAAAAACCAAACTTCCACGCTCTTGGCTAGAAATAGAAACTCTCAGAATGAAGCTTGAGCATCTAGATTTTAAAAACTCTTTAGGAAAGCACAGGGTATGTAGGAAATCTTATCCCCAGAGTAAGTCTCAGGTGGCACATACATCACTGGGGACAACTATACTCTTTTAGTTGATGCTTTGCTAACAGCAAAGAAATTCATATAAAAAGTATAGCATACATTGCTTTTGCTGTCATCACCACTGTCTTTTAATGGCTAAGATATGGCCAGAAAAGCCACAGGAAGGACATGAGTCCTCACATTTATACTTCCTTAAACAATGAAGGGGTTAAGCTATATTCAGCCACCACATTTTTTAAAAAAGGCCTGAGTCGTTCATCCAACAAATAGTAATGGAGTTTGACTGGATGAACTACAGGGCTGAACTGCCTATCTAGCATTCCAGAATGACATTGATGCATCATAATAGGCTTGGCCTTCAGAAGACACTAAAATAATAAGAGTCTCTAGATTTACCAGTTTCTTAATACAGCTAATCATTACTGAAAGTATTTGCATTGAGCTATGTTGACAATGTGACTGTTACCAGCCAATGACATCTTTCTCATGATCGCCAAGGTTTCTTTTTTTAAAAGTCTCTCTCACTCGGGCGCCTGGGTGGCTCAGATGGTTAAGCGTCTGCCTTCGGCTCAGGTCATGATCCCAGGGTCCTGGGATCGAGTCCCGCATCAGGCTCCCTGCTCCTTGGGAGCCTGCTTCTCCCTCTGCCTCTCTCTGTCTCTCATGAATAAATAGATGAAATCTTTAGAAAAAAAAGATTAAAAAATAAATAAATAAATAAATAAAAGTCTCTCTCACTCAGCTCTACTTAGTAAAAAGTTGTGTATAAACAGTGAATGTGAACTGTTAACTGAGCCTCCTTTATCAGATTTCATCTGGCCTGCACAGATTCATTCCCCAGGACCCATGGCTGGGAATTTTTTTTAAAGTTTAGAGTTTCCACATGAGACTATGAATTAATTCAGTTGATCACCACTGAATTTCATGTGTTCCAAAATACCTCTGACTTAAAATGGGTATCCTGGTGGCAGCCGTGTTCATGCAGAGTGGAAATGTCTTAGCAGACACCAGTGACAGAACAGGGTTCAGATTAACTGGAAGTCTACCCGGCCCGTGGGTGGCACTGAAGCCTCCAGCCTGGTTTGGAAGTGCAACCGAGATTTTTGCCACGGTAACCTCCCACGTTCTCTCTTCAGAAGTTCAGAGAAAGATGGACCCTCAAGAGATAGAAATCACAGCCCAGTCTCCAAGGTTCAAGGTGAAGGTCTGAAATCTGTGACTGCCCCGTGCAAACTCTATATTCTTGCTGTGTTTCAGTTTCCTCTCCACCCTACCTTTCTGCTCTCTCCTATACTGCTGCCCTGCACTCGCAAGCAGGAAAGGTAAAAGATGTAAACTGTTTACACTGGAATAAAATAAAAGTTTGCAAGGGACGATTCTTATTCTTCAAGTCCTTAAAGAAAAGATCTTAATAAAAAGGGTGTGTGCACGTAGTATCCATGTGCATGTTCTCTCACAAGCTAAGCTTCAAATTATGTAACAAGAATGATAAAACATGCAGAACGGAAAAGGAAATGGCTCATAAGGGGTGAGGTGATAATGCACCTCTGAGGTCAAGCTGGGTTGTTTGATGAGATCCTTTTGGTCACTGCCAGTTCCGATTTAGAAATACACTATTGATGGTCACACCAAAGAGGCCTGAAGGAAGTGGAGACTATTAAATCACTTGTTTACCTCAAGTGAGCACCAGTGGTACTGAGTCAATGATTTTATTGATCCACAATACTGTTCAATTAAGTGTGTTTATTTTGATTCTGCGATTAACATGCATTTGCAGAAGGACTGCTCACAGTGAAACAAAGTCTAAAATTATCCCCTCAACTCCCCTCACCTCTTCCTAGTGTACCAGTGTCATTCGGAGTTAATGGGTTATGCATTAAATGAATAGATATTATCATATCTAAGAGTAGTGTTGAGTCTAAGTTCAGGTCTTTTAAGAATTCATTTCCTTAGTGCAGTCACTGAACAGAAGAACATCGCAGGAGTTAGTAATTAAGCTTAAGAGACAGGTTCCTCCTGGACAATAGGCAAAGATCCAGTTGCATGGTTGCTGATAAAAGAAACAAGACTGATTCTGCTGCCAAAACTGCCAGATTCAAACAGCTAAGTCAATAGTCTAAAGAAGGAAAAAATGGAAATGTAGTATATATCATCAAACCAGAGAAGGAAGCCAAAGCATAACTCCAAAAATGTCATGATTAGAATTTAGTGTGGCTCATTGACATCATCCGAGGACTATATTAATACCATCCAAATAAATGCCTGCCTCATTTATTACCAGCTCTTAACAGAGAGCATCTTCATTCTCTGCTTGTTCTTCTTGTATATTCTCATTTATCCCTCTCGGAACAAATTTGTTGGGAGTATTTATGTGGCAGCACCTTTAACTGCACATTGTGCCCCAAACCAGTGAAGCAACCATTCCCTTTTAATACAGCTGAAAAAAACAAACAAACAAACAAATAATATATTTCTGAGATTCTAACAATAACTTCAGTGTATCACCGGATATGGCTGGACAATATGACCAAAAAACGCTGGCTGGAATTCAGAAACTATTCTGCTCTTGTCTTCATAATAGCTAAGCCTAAGAACATGATCATTTTTGAAATAGGAGGAATAAAAGAACCACTCTTGTCCCCAAAATACGTACATCTGAAGTAACTATTATTTTTAATTATTATTATTATTATTTAGAATGGGTAATATAAGGAATGGGAAACTCTGGAAATAAAAGTTTTCCAATTATTTTTAAAGGGTCTTCATTTCTCTGTACATGGCAAAGCCCTTCCAGATGGCTTAAATGTCCATTTCCAGGGCACCTTTCTTTGTTCTTACCCCCAAATATGAACTTGCCTGCGTTCCACCCAAAAGACACATTTATCTCTTCTAAGTCTTGGCCCTCACAAATGTAGATGAATAATTCATCCTGGTTTTCTATATTAGGTCATGAGATTTTATACCTGGGGATATCGATGGAGAGTAAAAAGAAATGTTATGGACTCACTGGACTTGACCTGGCTCGTGGCCATTGGAATGTGGTCTTCACACCTCTTGCCTGAGCTGATACTGAGAAGTAGAAGTTTCAAGTTAGGACTGCGGTGTTTACTTTTATTTCTCCCCAATGGAGCCACAGGTTTAAAGTTGGTGCATTTCACAGAGTTTAAACACATAGATCTCATTCATAGGAGCACAGCCACCTCCCTTTGGCATCTCTTCATGGCTAAACTTCCCTGAAGAGTGATTTATGTTCCACTTCTGGAATTCGCTATCAGCTGTTTGCAGTCTCCCTCTGTATAGCATTTGCTGCACTTCATCATCTCCTCCTAACGGGTTTTCCTTAGCTGGGTGCCCAGATCCTCGACACTTGTAATTTTCTCTCTAATCTTTCAGATAGTTTCCTTCACTGGCATCCCCTCTTTCTTACCACCTCTCATATCTAGAGCTACCTCCATGCATGCTTGGCTTTACTGTACACTTCTCTCTTGAAAATCTCATCCCCCCCCATTACCCTACCTATTTATTCAGTGGATGCAATTTTCAAATCTATTTTGGAAGTCTCTACCATATCACTTTCCCCCTTTGATGTCCTGTAAGAACCTCAAAAACAATTGTGCTAAAAAATGTATTCAATGTGCCCTTTCCCTCAAACAACTTCCCTTTTTTATCTACTTGTGACACAATCATCTTCTGTCACCACGTGCTTACAAAACAACTGAGCCACTTGTAACTCTTCTACTTTACCTTTGCCACCCCTATAACCAATTTTCGAGTTTTGTAAATTCGATTTCAGAAAAATCTTTAAAATACTTGCCCTTCTGCCATCTCAAGATCCTGTTTACGTTTATTTCCCTAGAATAATAAGGACTTTGTGTCCTTGATAATAATCTCTTTTCCAGCCAATCCATCTCACACCCTTCCTTTCCTTCTTCATTCCCTCTCTGCCTGCTTCTTCCTTTCCTTACTTCTTCCCTTCCCTCCCACCTTCCTTTCTTTTTTCTTCTGGTAGCATTAATAAGCATGTTCTCTGGACCAGGTACAATGCTAGGCACTGGCAAATACAAAGACAAACAAAACAAACAGATTCCTTTTCATCAGAGTCCTTCTAGATGAAGCTTACCTGACACTCCCCTGGCCAAAACTAAAAGAGGTTCAGCAAACAAACCCAGAATGGAGTTCATACTGCTTACCTAGCATTCAGCAATTCCCTTCTACCACCATTATATTTCAAAAATTATCTATCTGGGGTGCCTGGGTGGCTCAGTCGGTTAGGCAACTACCCTTGGCTCGGGTCATGATCCCGGGATCCTGGGATCGAGCCCCGTGTCAGGCTCCCCACTCAGCGGGGAGTTTGCTTCTCCCTCCCCGTGCGCTCATGCTTGCACTCGCTCTCTCTGAAATAAAATCTTAAAAAAAGATCTAATTTCAACTTTTTTTTGAGGTCTAATTACTTTTTGTTGTAACCCATGTAGTTTTTTCTTGTTCAAAAGACTAGTCCCATTACTTGCCTTATAAATTCAATGCTGTAAATACTCAGCAATTTTAGGTTAAAACTTATACATCTCTTTTTTTCGAGAGAGGAAAGGAAGAAAATCACATTTAATAATTTTAGAGCCTGAATCCCTTCTCATAGATCAGGACCTATAAGTATAAGTGACGCTATATACTCATACACTGGTAAATGATGATAAAACTGATAAAGTCAATTTTTTTTAAAAATTATTTATTTATTTTAGAGATGGGGGAGGGGCAGAGAGAGAGGGAGAGAGGGAATTCTCAAGCAGACTCCCCCCACCCCACCCAAGCATGGAGCCCAATGCAGGTCTTGATCCCAGGACCCTGAGATCATGACCTGAGCTGAAACCAAGAGTTGGCCATTCAACAACCTGAGCCACACAGGCACCCCTCATAACATCAAATTTTAACTTGTACATTATTTTTCTCCTGAGCATTTCATTTAATCATGAGGAGCATAAGGAACTGGAGATACTCATGCTCCCATGATACTTTGTATTCTTCCTCCCTAGTCACTTCCACCCTCGCATATATCAATCCTACAAATCTGCTAAAGCCCAGTTCAAAAATAACATCCACAATGCCTTTCCAGGTAATTCCAGTGAAAAAAGTTTGCTGTTCTCTAGTCTGCCCCACTAAATTTCCACATTGCAATATTATTATTGTATTTCTTAAGCATGGACTTTAAGACATACCTAAGAAGTAGATATTTTTAAAACTTGTTTTTTGACCCCTGGGTAATATTCCAAAGTAGCCATGAGGCTGTTTTATCATGATGTCCTAGAACAAAGGTTATCACAGTTTATAATTTCTTTCTTGGTATTTCCAAAGAACAAGATGAATAGAAAGAGACAAAAATAAATGCTTGAGAACAACAGATTCTAAATTTCTAAAATTTTAACATGGACTTAAAAAAAAAAAGGAACCATAATCAAATCTAACAGGACAGTTAGTTCCTGGAGAAGACCTCAAATGTTATAATCCAATCATCTATGACACAGTAATATGGTCTTGTGAGCCAAGTTCCTTAGTCTCTGCTGACCTAACAGTTCAGACAGAGGGAAGAACAACCACCAAAGTAATGGTTTCTGCATGAACTGCCTTACACAGTTCTGTAAGAATTTGGTGATAGGAAAAAGAAATAATGACAAATCTTGTTCTGCTGATCCCTTTCAATTTAGATACAAGAAATATGGATCCAGCGTTAGTGTTAGAAATTAAGCCAATCAGTGGCTTTGCTTCAGTGACTAAAGTCTGGAAGTAATGTTTCTGAAGTTCTAAAGATCCTGGAGACTGCCACCACCACTTAGGCAACCCAAACTTGCTAAATGATGAGCAAATGTTCAGAAGTGGCTTACCTAATCTTCACTCACTTCCTCTCCTGTGTGTATAAGTGAGTGCATGTCACTTAACTGATCTGATTAGACCAGCATAACCGTGTTGAGTTTGAGAACTGTTAGCAGACATACTTGTAAACCTCAGGGTGCAAATAAGCATCTAGGGAAGGTCTCTAGGAGGTATTTTTTTTTTTTTCTCCACAAGAATAACTAAACTTCTGACAAATGTGCTACCAGAAATAAACCTTGAGTACCATTTTGCAAAACCTTTCTCCCCTTTGCAATGCTTTAACTCACTAATTTGTAACAGATTCATACATGCAACCAAATCACTAAATTCTAGAAAATGAAAATATTTTATCTCTTCACGTGAGAAGCCAAGTCACATTCTCCCGTCCCAGAAGCATCACTGTCCCGATTTTTAAATGGAGATCTCTAGATTTTATCGGACTCAATTTCACATGTAAAAATATGATTTTAATTTCAGAGAGCATGAAAGAAATCAAATAAAAGAAACACAATACCATTTCTGATTGGTTAATACCACTGATAACAAGTTATGATGGGTTTTTCCAAATTAATGGTGAATATAACAGCTTTTCACAGTCTCTCCTAAATGCAATTGCAATTAGTTCATATCAATATAACAGCATAATAGGTAAATTCATAAAAATAATTACTGGGCACCTGGGTGGCTCAGTCGTTAAGCGTCTGCCTTCAGCTCAGGTCATGATCCCAGGGTCCTGGGATCGAGCCCCACATCAGGCTCCCTGCTCCGTGGGAAGCCTGCTTCTCCCTCTCCCACTCCCCCTGCTTGTGTTCCCTCTCTCGCTGTGTCTCTCTCTGTCAAATAAATAAATAAAATCTTTTAAAAAAATAATAATAATTACTATTTTTTTATCACTCACTATGTTCCAGGCACAGGCGAAGCAGATAACATTCATTATTGTATTCAATCCTAACAAAATCTCATAATACAAGTACTATGAGAATCCCACATTTTAAATGAAGAAACTGAAGGTTGGACAGGTGAAGTAACTTGCTCATGTCACACAATAAGTAAGTGGTAGAGCTCAGACTTAGATTTGGGTTTCTCTCACTCCATTCTGCCATTACTATACTACGCAGCCTAACAAGGAACTGGGCAAAGTACATAAATATTGAAAAATGCTAAGTATCATGGTACTATTAGTGTCTCTCTCTCTCTCTCTAGATAAATAGATAGATATAAATATAGATATAGTTTATATATAGATATAGTTTATTTAGTCATTAGTTAAGTAATCCATTAGAATGAAATGTATTATGGCCCTTTTTATGACAGGATAATGAACATGGAAATGCACCAACTTCCTAAGTGCCCTATCATACAATCTTACAGTCAGAATTAAAAAAAAAATCTGTGTCAGTTATAACCAGGAAGAGAGAAAACTACGTTACATATCTGTGAGAGAATCAGTTTATTTGTAGCAGTCAGGGAGATGCAGCTCTACAGACATAGATCTACTCCTTACAGTGTACAACAGTGTAATTCTAGAGAGTGAAAACATCAACAGTGTTGTTTCCATCAGTTAGGTCCATTTTTAGGAATCAGTAAGCAAGTGTTTAAACTCCAACAACAGGGCACCTGGGTGGCTCAGTCGGTTAAGCATCTGCCTTTGGCTCAGGTCATGATCCCAGGGTCCAGGGATCGAGTCCCACATATCGGGCTCCCTGCTCTGCTGAGAGCCTGTTTCTCCCTCTGCCTCTTCCCTCTACTCATGCTCTCTCTCTCTCTCTCTCAAATAAATAACAAAAAAAATAAAATCTTTAAACTCCAAGAACAATTTTGATCATTAAAACAACTGTGTATTTGTTGGAAGTAATAAGCTTCTGAGAACAAAAAGAAGTCTAGGTTAACCACGTGCATGTTTGTAGGGTGTCAGCTGGTGCGCTCCATGTTTCTTTTCTCTGTGACGACAGAATGCTGGTCTGGATGTTGAGAACACGTTCAGGACTGCTCGTTTAACTAATCATGGGATTTCTACCTTCCCATTTTGAAAAACTTGAAATACAACTTGTGATCTGAAATTATCTGCATTTTTTTTGGCACTATAAGCAACCATTAATTTATTACAAGCTGCTCCAAAATCAATTGTATATGGTAGACATTCAAGTTACATACCCAGAGGTCTGGCAGAGCTTTGTCTATAGACTGGCAACGACCTAGGTGATGAAGCCACTGAGCCAAGCTAAGCAGACTGTTCCAACCCCATTCTTCCAGTAAAGCCAGGGGCATAAAAAGATTCTTTGTTTCTGTTTTTCACACTACATTTCTCTTTTTGATCTGCTTACTTAATATAGCTCCTATGTTTATTTGTCTAAGAAAATATGGCCCAGATTTTTTGTATCAGTTTAATATTTCATCCTAATAAATGTTTTCTTTAGAAGGCATTCCTGTCCATACACTGAAATTCAAACCACAAAGGAAAAGTTTGTTAAGAACAAAGTAAATTTGATCAGAAATACACTGATTTTATTAATAAAAATTCAATTTACTGATTTTTAAAAATAAATTCAAAAGTTTATCATATATATGTATATGTATATATATGTATATATATATACATATACATATATATTTCCCCTCCCCTGGGCTGGACTTAGTACTTTAGCCATCCGTTTAACACAAGTCAGTCTAACTACACTTTTACATCAGACATACATGCCACTTGCCTTGATAGAAAAGTGTTGTTAGGTTAAAGTCATTTTTTTTTTAAAAATTGTATTCTAAGCCCTAAAGCATAAACATTTATCCACTAAGACAGAAGGATAAAGATTTTAATGGCATCTTGCTTTAGGATTCAAAATAAATAAGGCAAAGATGAGTTTCCATCTTCTTAAAACTAAATTACAGAGATTAAAATATATAAACACAAAATGAATGTGTTCCATTTGCATATTATATTTCGCTCTTAAAGTTGATATTGAAGATTAAGGGTCAGCATTTAATCCTCACGATCCTAATCCCTAAAATTACAAAGACAGGCATAAGTGCATGTCTGCCGCACTAAATTACCTTGAACGAAAGCAAATTCCGGATGAAAAGGGAAGCATATTTATATTATGGTGATTTAAAATCTGTCGCCTAAACACATCTTCTCCCTCGATCCATTGACCTAAATTGCACACTAAAAGCTTGTTTGTCTGCAAATGGGCAGCTAACACTTTGAGACAGTCCAGAGATTCTTCACTTATGCAGAATCATGCCAACAATTTTTCTGACTACAATAAACACTGTCTTGTTCATATTCCACAGAAACAGGAATTGTGTTATAAAACAGAAGACTTTCTCTACAGTGTTAAAACCATTTCCTGGATAGTTAATTATGAAAATTCAAAACTCTGGATATAAGAAGTTGTAAATGCAAAAGTATCTATTAAAAAACATTTCATTAAAATGCTACCATATCTAACAAACTATTGCTAGCTCGACGGCATCCTAATGCTTTTTTCATGAAGCTAGGAAAAGACGGGTGCTTTTTTCTCCCCCCATGGTTAAAAAATACTTTATAGACAAGAATTTATTTCCTGGATATTCTTGTAACACTTTCTGAAATCTGAAGTCCAGTGCAATGAATTTTGAAAGCAAAATAAATCCAACTCAAAAATTCACCTAGTTGTTCAGAAACCTCCACAATTCTTATCTTGTTTTGGGAAAATTACATTAATATCAATGTGGTTGTGTACAACAAAAACAACATAATGGCAGAGCAGAAAGAGTATACACTTGTAAAAGATCAAATTTCTTTCTAAGCTATATGTGCTGATTTTGTCAGATATACATTTATTTTAGAAGATAATTTTCTGAAATCACATTATATACATCAATCAGATTATAACACTGGAGGAGGCTTGGTTCCTCTGGATGGAACAAATCTGTTCCATCATCAATCTTGTGTCAATAGAGGATCACGTTCCTTCCTTTAAAATGTATTTCATACAATTTTGTGTATTTCTGAAGAACAGAATCCCCACTGTTAAAATCTATGCTATTTGTGTGCATCTGTAACTATTTGTATAAATTCAGGAAGTATTTTTATAACATTATATAACACTGAAGACTAAAATATGTCTCTGTTGGTGAATATGTTTAAAAGACTACACAGCGCAGTGGTAAATTAGTATGATCCTAACTTTACCACTGTAAACGTCTATTCAGGTATATTTCAAGGCGCACTGAAATTTTTTACTGAGAATCCTTATTTTATGTAGATGCAGAAACTACAATGAAAAGGTCCAATCATCTGAAAAGGGAGACCACATTGCAAATGATCCAGTGATACTCAGCATTTCAGGGCCAAACCCCTGCTGTTCAGCCATGGTAGTTACAAAAGCAGACTAATGAGAGCTGCAAAAATTATAATTAATTTTCATTCTAAAGAAATCATTCTGCTCTAATCAACTGCCTATCAAACGTCAGTGCAAATTATGCTAAAGAAAAAATTATTAGGCCAGGTTTACAGAGTACAATTTTCCATATACTGTATCAGAATAAAGAATGCCTGTGTGGGAATTACTTTTAATGAACAACAAATTACAATTACTAAACTAAATGAACCATCTGCCTTTTTTTGTTTGTTTTCACGGCCTCACTGGTGCAGAATGCATTGTCAGCTTAATTCCCATTCAAAATGGCAGACTGCCTCATCACCAGGCTCTCACGTCCATAACATTTAACAGAAAATCTGTAACAGATGTTTTCAATTTTAAGAAGAGGACAAGTATGTTTTATAAATATGTTCTAAACATTAAAGGCTGGCGTTTATAATAATAAGGTACATGCCTTTTTCAGACTGGAGAGTTTGGATGACTAAGTACTCCTAAGCCCTAAATTAGCACATAAAGTATTCATAGACCAATACCAATAAAAACAAGTCCTGATGTACTTTATTAAACATTTCATTCAAGTAAATGTGTTTTGTCTCTATCCTCTAATAGGTGATCATTTGTTTCAAAGGGGCATGCATGAGGACATTCAATAATGACATCTATTATCAAACCTTTACTGAAAGGTTTAAAGTGGTTAGCTGGATACATCATCTGGCATCGGCATGAAACATTAAAAATGGAAAATCAGTCTCTTATTAGCATGTGTCTCATATTAGCTGAGCTTTCCCTGCTGAGGTTTGGGGACCATGATACTGTAAAACACTTGGAAGATTGACTTTTATCAGGGCCATTTATGAAAAAGAAAATCCGATCTGGGCATGCTCTTAAAAAGAGAGTACAACATATGAATATAGCTTAATATACGGCAAAAGGAATATTTGCTAGAATTAATGAATATTTTTTCTTTACACTGCCATTTATGGCACTCCCAAGTAGCATTGACTCAAGACTGCAGTGAAGACGTGTTTTAAAATAGTTCTTTCACATCCACTATTCAATTATTTTTTTCTCCTTTAAGTGAAAGGTATTATCCTGACAGCCCCCCAGGCTCCGGGCCTCCATTGATCCACTGTGCACACACAGCCCAGACTAGGGTAGTGTGAGCTTCTCTCCACCACCGGTGTCTCAGCCCAGGCGTGGAGGATCAGCTCTGAGGGAGTTAGGAGAGCAGCTTTCATACTTAGCCAGTCCTTCCTTTCTCTGCTGAGATGACCAAAAAGGAAAAATTAAAGCTGGTAAAGCTATGATGGCTTATTCTCAAAGAGAAAAACAGACTAGACCTCCATCTTTTCTGCTGTTCTTAACATTGTTTCACTTTCGTTTTAATTTAAAGCTTTGGTACAATGCTTTCTTCCCCCCCACCCCCGACAATCACTGGAAATGCAGATTCTTTTCTGCAATTAACAAACAAAAGACAATTGTATTAGATTATTTCATGAGCTAGACATAGAGAAGGGTATATGATTCCAGGCCTCTCCACAGGCTGGATGAACCTCTGTCTAAATACTCTTTGCTTTGAGTGTATATTTAACTATCATCTGCAGTGGGAACTAAAACGTGCTGCTTTAGAAAAGCAGCTTGCATGCCAGGGTCCACTCAATGTAATGGTGTCTGCTTTGGAGATTATTTTAATCTCCCCCCACCCTTGTTCTGAAAGGCAAGAATGAAGAAAATGACAGCTCCATTATTAGAAATGCAGCCACAGAAACAAACTAATGGAGAATTTTCCAAAGGTATACTATCAAGGGAAAACCACAGTTTTAAAAGTCCTTCCCTATTTTCACAATTGCATTTTGTGATATGGAGTCTCGCTTTAAAATTATTGTTTTTCTTATTTAGCTAGGTTTTTCTCTTGCATTTTGACCAACAGAAATAAACTAAAGCATTACCTTATGTTTCATTTCTTTGGTTTTACTCTAGAGTTATGGCCAAGTCAGAGGTCAGTTGGAACCTTGGCTTTGCGAGAACTCCAAGAGAATCTTTAAATGTAGGTAAAAATGGTTTCCACGAAAAATATACATGACATTGATGATGTAGGCGTTTCATTATATTTTAAACTACACTTTGAACTTATAAAATATTATGAATATTAATAATTTAACAACTAATACTCCTTTAATACATATACACTTTAAATATCCCAAAAAAGACTGCCCTCCTCAAAAGTGCCTGTATTAACTGATTTATACGGATGACATACACAGTAACTACTTCGACGAAGGAATTCAACCCAACAAAGTATTCCTTTATAAAAAAAATAGTATCTGAGAATTTATTAGGAACTGTTAGCATATATTTTACCCTTACAAAATATTGACCATAAGTGTGGTATGACTTAAGATTATCACAGTAAGTAAAAATTAGTTCCCATATTCCACTTGAAGGATGCTAATTACAATTGGTAATGCTGGTGTGGTCAGCATTCATTCCTTTGATCCAGAAACATATATCGATACCAATTTTATTGTATTTTGAGAGAGCTTTGTTCTACTTCACTGATACTGCACATATGAAACAATGGACTTACCTACTTTTGAAACTCAGGTTCTTTCAATTATATTTGAAATGAAATGTTGTCAGACATCTACAGATCAGTGACTGAATGGGAGAGAAGTCAGCAGCTCCCATCGTCACTCATATCCACGGACTCCCTGGACATGTTCTGCTTTTACTAATGTCTGGATCACAGTCTCTTACTACCAAGAAGGTAAATGTCTACAGTTATACGGACTCAGCTGTAACTTGGGGAGGAAACAACCAACTCTTTCCTGAGTCAGACAATGAGCTTCTTCCCCCTCTCCGCACCTCCAAACTTGACATCCACCCATCCAGTCCCAGAGGACTCCATCCAAACCCTAACCTGCTCTTGTTTTACCCCAGTTATCAGTACTCTCCTCTGTTTGTAAAAGGTCTTACCACTTGGTAGCTCTCTGAGTCCACATTCTAGGATGATTCTTCTTAAATGTACAGGGTCTGAGAATCTTAGAAGAGGTACGGACATGCTCCTCCATGGGAAAATGCATACTCTTACACACTCTGGAGATTCACCTTCTATACCTTTCTGAAGCTCACGTATGGACGTCCTAGATGTCTATGGACTCCAGATTGATGTCAGCCTCAGAAGAAGCTTAGCAGTAAAGAATGATGCTTAAGAGCACATCCTCCAGGCAGGCAAGTATGGGTTCACATCCCAGTGTCTCAACTGTCTGTATGACCCTGGGTAAGACACCCGACCTCGTTATGTCCCATCCCCTAATCTGTACAGTAGCAGTGAGAACTGCATGTACCTCACTGTGCTGTTGTGAGGACTGAACAATAGGTGGATATAAAACATTCCTTGCTACACAGAATTTCAGTTATTATGTAGCAGTACAAAATGTAGGAGTTTTATATATGGCATATTAGCTGTTTGTATGTGTCTCTGATCATCTCCAAGTCAAGGACCATGCGTTAATCAAGTTTGCATATCACAGGGTATCCTAAAAAATGTCTTTAAGAGTATACTATTGAGGCAAAACTCCTTTTTAGAAAAACTTGTTTTTTGCAACAGAATTTTTGCAACAGCATATTATATGAACAAAGTTTGCAGAATCAATGGATTTGCTTCAGAGTTGTAAACTCTTCAGTCATTATCTCTTTGTTCATGTGGTCACAAAGCATTCCATTGGCCACAACTAAACCAGTTCCTTCTCTTTAAAAATAATACAGACGGACTTCTTTGGGGGATGGTTTTAATATTGCCTGTCTGCCAGGGAGGAGACTCCTCAAGGTCTCCTTTGTCCTTATTATTCCAAGATGAATTAATTTTTCCAGAATCTTCTAACTCAATTATTCCAGAGGTAAATTATTTTTTCTTAACAAATAAAAAAACAAACACCAAGCTCTCCTTTGTCACTTTGAAATTTGTTTTCTCCCAGTTACACGGAAGGACTCCTAACTCTTTCTTAACACACAGTACAAAGATGCACATGGCCTAGCTTCACGTCCCTTTATTATTTCACAGACTTCAGTAAATTCTGCTCTTATTCTTCTCCTTTCGAGATTTATTAATACCAGCTTTTAGTCATCTGTAAACCCATCCATGCTGGCTGCAAGCATTCTTGTTACCCTGATCTGGAGCTTTTCAATCTGTTATATGTCTTTTGGGGTGAAAGGTTCACATCTATAATATTTCTGTTTTGTTCATGCTGATGCAATAGAATTTTATAACATACAACAAAGCGCTGGAATCTCAGGCAACAGCATATGTAAAAGCATGTCAGGAGAAAAGGGCAAATCCAGGACCACTGTAAAGACAGCGCCAAAGAAGCCCCGTCCTCGAGTCACCTATCCCATGGGAGCACTTCTCCAATTAATTAAAATAATATGTCACTTAAATTGAACAACAGAAATCATCATTGCTCTCTAAACTCATGGAAATTAGATATTTTGTACAAAAAGTAAAAGGGAGAACTGTTAATTAAAGATTTGCCAGAATCATTTCAAGTCACAACTCCCCACTTCACAGTGTCTCTTCACTCCCCACCAAACAAAAACAAAATATTTTATTAGAATAGGACCATTGTTTCAGCCTTAATCCCATCCATTTACTGGCTGGATTTATTTAAGTTCTTACAAAAAAATTAAGCTTCAAAGCACGAGGGATGCACCATATTTCTCCTGTAATCCTAACGTTGGCTATCATTACAATTGCACTAAATCTGTAGGGTGAAGAATGTTGTAAAGAACAGAAAATCCTTCCAAAATTTCTTCACAGTTATCTTTTCATTGTGATTGTATTTCTTCCACTACAGACTTCTTAATAAAAACAAATGTTTTCTCTAATCAAACCCCTTAAGAACCACTAACAAAAGCAATTTCAGGAAAGGAGTTCGATGTACCAATGCTTTAGCATTAAATTATCTCTGACCTTGAAATATTACCATAGGCAATGAGGTCATATTCATCATCATAACATTATTTGGAGGTTAAGTCTCTCAAATAAAACTTACATTTTTCTAAAACCTATGAGCATGGTGGGAAATCTTCTAATCATCAAAACCAGAATCACTTAGTTCAATAATTAATAGAACTAGTTGTGAATATGAATATTTAAAGAGTCAACACAAAAAGACCTAGATGATTCAAGGTAATCACTTCCATAACGATTGGGGGGCTCTCCCAGACTGTGTTAGTAGTCACTAATAACCTATTTCAAACCTGTGACTTTGCAAGGGCCTCATTTTGATGGCCTAATAGTGTCAGGAGCAGATTTCAATGTAAATTATTAAAAAAACCATGATAAAGGCCAGTACTGCCACCTGCATTGAAAAAGTATATGCTCTTCCTTTCATCTCTTGATTAACATGGGGCTGACTTTCCAATTTGTGGATTAACTATACCTTTTACTAGTTCTTTTTCACCCACTGATTTCCTGCCTCTTGGCCATTTCTTAGCTCATTTTCATATCCCCCAGAGGGGAAAGGGAGAAAATTAAACTCAAACTTATGGAATTTGCTCTAATGAAAGGAAAAGGACGAGATTGGAAACCCCTGGCTAAAATGAGGTTTGGGGATTTTCATACTTGCCTTGGTTCCAGTTAACCTCGACTATCAAGAAGCTACTTTATATGAAGTCATTTATCCTTTACCTCCACAAGATGATTTAACTGTGACCATGGTGGGAAAGCTATTACACAAACCAGAACTTTTCATAAAGTTTCTTAAACAAAATTATATGTAGGAAGATAAATTAATACAAATCTTGAAACACATATATATAAGATGCAAAATTTCAGAAAAAAACCAATTCAGAGCACGAATCTGTTCTAACCTCAAAATTATTCTTAAATTGTGGTCAAGAAATGAGGTGTAACTGCTTAGAATTTATTAATAGGTTTCTGCTTATTTACTGCTTTTACTGATAAAACATCCCAGCCCAAGTCCCTAAAGGGTTAATGCTGCCGGGTGAGTGGAATTCATGAGCATAATCCTAAACAAGTGAGGTGAAGTTCTATCAGGTCTATTTCAGCGTATCAGGGATTACCGTTAGCTGTCTAATCCTGCTGAGCCTCAGGGAGGAACGTTCTATTGTATTTGAAATCCTGGCCAGGAAAGAACAGAAGGTTAAATGGGTGCCTTGCTCTGTAATCAAATATCACAGGCACTACTTATCTATTCAATGAACAACTGACGTAGAAAATCAATTAAGAACCAAATAGCTTCTTAGGAATTTTCACCCAGAAAGAGGCAAGACTTTTTTTTTTCTGAAAAATGAGTTTATTTGATAGGTTTTATAGAAAATACCACAAATTCTGGACCTTCTAAAGTTGTTGATCTGGTTTCTAAATTATGTCTTGCCCCATACTCTTTAGAGCTTTTGTATTTTTCCTTGTGAACTGGGGGGCATTTCAGGAATAAAGATATCACACTGGAGCATAGTTGAGTCATTTACCTAAGAAAAGGGAAAGCCATGCAAAATTGACCCACATAAAACACTGTTAAATCTGATTGAAAGTTCTGAACAATCATGCAAATATATATTATTGTTTCTTTTTTTATTATGTTATATTATTGTTTCTACTGAGATGATTTAAATCATTTGCCTCTTCTCAAACGCACTCTTCAATAGTGTATCATTATTGGAAATATTATGAGCGTGGGGGTGGGGGACGGTGGCCACAGCCCTAGGGATCTTTGTTCCCAGCAGAAAAAGGTTCCTTTTGGGGGACTAAAGGTTAACACCCTTGTTTCACCACCTTCATCCTCTACCTGTCACACTGAGTAGACATCACAGTTCATGCACACACACAAACAGACTGACCTGGCCAGTCTGCCTGACCTTGGACAGGCCTAAGATCAAATCTGGTTATTAATAATGGGGAAAGTCAAAATGCAATCTTCCAGACACTGGAGAATCGAGCTAGAAATAATGCAGGAGGCACTCCCTGTCAATAAGAGCATCATGATGCTAAGGGTTAAAAATGTTCATCTGGTCCTGAACAGGAGTTAAGATAAACTTTTTTTTTTTTTTCCTGTTCTGTGAATGCTATTGCGAGAAGTTTGCTCAGGGCCTTTATGTGCCCAGCTTATCTGTCCTTACACTTTCAATTATTTTTGGACTCTTTGCTTTGTAAGAGTTCTTAGAAAGTAATCCATTTGCAGGCTAAAGCAGATATAATTGGAAAAAATATTGCCCTTTCATAGTCATGAAGATATTTTACAAATGGGATGAAATACTTTTAATACCCTCATTGTAGTTCAATGTGCATATAATTTTAACCATGGGTTCTCATTCTCTACAATTGTTATTCCCTATAACGTCCTCTCAGAATATATCCATAATCTGGGCTACAAAGGGGAAATATGAAAAAATCATTTAAATGCCTAAGCAAATACAAAATGCGCTACAGTAGTAAATGCATTACTCTCTCAAACCACTACTAAAATTAAAGAGGGAATTTAATCTAATATTCCTTCCATAATTTATACAATCATTCCCATGTTCCCAGGTTATAGGCCTCTTGATAAGAGAGTTATGTATCCTTCATGATAGTATCAACATTAATGATTTGGCCAAAAATCTCTGCTACAGGACTACCAATAGTTCCTATAAAAGTCCATTTGGAAAATCATCATTAAATTTTTATTTAAGTACAGTCCCCAAACAACATAACCATAGAAAAGGCACTTCTTCAAATCCTGGGAAGAATTTTTTGTCTGCACTACAGGTGCAAATTTTTAAAAAGCAGTAAAATCTTCCTTTCTCCTGTAAGGAAAAAAAAAAAAAAAAAAGAATATCCTCTTTGATTTTTGTTGTCTGCTAATCACCAAAAATTATTTCTTTGAGAATATATCTAGCCTAATGTTTCTTAATTTGTTGCATGATGAACTATCCCTTTGAGCTCTCTGTGAAGGTCCATTCAAAGGCTTCCCACCAACAGGCATAAAGACTTTACATGGTATGCAGAATTATGTTACAATAAACTGCCTCACTCCTTCAACCTCCTGGTATTTTATATCAGTTGCTTCCTCAAGCAACACAAATCCACTAATGCTTTAATTTGTGACACTGCTAACTGGTATTAACAGATTATGACTATGAAATGTCCTTGCATTTATATTGGCACAGGAGGATGATATGTCTTCATAGTAGAGCAAAATGTTTTAGGTCACACAAACATACAATACCGTACTATGTCTTTTACTTAAGCACAAACCTCAAAAGGTTTTATTTTATAGTACACTTATAGTACACTAATGTGTGCTCATTGAACATTATCCTTAAATAACTGAAAGCCCAGGGCTCACCCTGGGCAAGGCAGGAAACTTCTATCCTGATCTACATGAATCAGCAGGGCTCAAGTAACCGATCAAGCCAAAATCATTAGCAAAATCTTGAAATAATTTTTTTAACCAAATCATCCAGTCATTTTATTAGTATGACTCTTCCAGTCTGTGGGGAGGGAGCTTGTTTTATTTGGGTCTCCCATGGAACACGGGCTATATGGCCAGTGGGACTCAGATACAGTTTGGCCTTGGTAGTTTACAGTATACCGACATTTAAAAATGCAGCTCTTGTTCAGAACTGATTGATTATTTCAAGGTGATCTATAAAAAACGACCCTCCTTAATGAAGTAGACAAAGATCCAGTTTTTAACTTGCCAGTAACTAAATACAGTAGCTTTTCCAGAGTAATGTGTTATGGAAATACAGATTCTGTTGCTCATGAAATTGGGCACCATATTTATTTGCTTCTTTTTAACTTTGGTTGTTCTTGTAGCTACCAGCATATATGTATTAGATGATATATTTGGGAGAAAAGAAAAATATGGGATATCATTAAAAGAAAATTGTCAAATTGTAGAACATACAATACACAGTTCTCTTTCATAAACAGGATAAAGAAATAGACACACATCTATATCTACACACCCACACACCCATATATACAAGCACATCTCACACCCACACACGCTTATATCCATATGTATGGAGAGAAAAAGAGAAAATGTATGCTATTATGAAGTAAAACTCCAAAACCAAACCTCAGAATCTGCTTTCCTAGAATAGCAAGAAAATAAAAAATTGCAGAATCATTACAGTGAGCTACAAATGAGCATACAACCCAGCGGGCCTGTGGAAGTTGGCTCTCCTGAGACCTATAAGATTCCTGTTCAGAAAATAGACTATATATCTGCTGCCTGGGGATATCTTCATATACAAGGAGAGTGGATTTCTGCAACTATGATGAAGCAAAGCATGATTCCAAAAATTTACCAAAAAAGATATTCCTACAAAATTCAATCCAGGGGCCTTAGATTTTTTTTTTTTTTTTTTTTTTTTACTGACTTTTGGACTCTGAAATGGTTTCTTGGCCCGACAGTTCACTGAAGTGCCAGACCTTCAACAAAAGAACAGCTGTTTTGTACAGAAAGGTCTTCTTTAGAAAGGTTTGCCATTTTTCCTACTGAAATGGGATTTTTTTTTTTTTAATATCAAAACATGTCAGACTCTTGTCCTCAGAGGCAAAACAATGAGCAAGACAGACGGCAATGCCTGCCATGATTTCCCTGGACAGAATATGCAGCATCGGCAGACCCTAGCAAAATCCTAGTCTGTGAAAGGAGGGGAATCCAAGAAGACATTAGAAGACACAGTTTCTCTTCTGAACACGGGAGAAACAAATGTAAATGGAGCTGAACTTGGTACGATCACCACATTCACTATTTTTGCATGAGTCCGTAGATCCCCAGTGACCTTCAAAATCTTCTAGCCCAGCGATCCCAAATCAGGCTGATTATCAGGATCATCTCTTTAAATGAAGAGATTCCTGGGGATGCATCCCTAAAGGTCATGGCCTTGGAATTAGTATGTTTTAAAAGTTACAATGCGTCTAATGATCAGCTTCATCTCATCCAACCTTCCAAATCATATTCTCAAATCTGTCAATTGGATATGCAGCCATTTCTAGAATGCCTTTTCAAATAAGGATTCCATGGCTCCAAAAAGTTTGAAAGTGCTTGTACTCTGATAAAATCTCAGTGGTAAGTGCCTTTTTCTGTATGACAGCCAACATCTAGTGATGTCCATTCTGTTCAGCCCCCAGTTACTCTTTTAAATACCTCAATACAGTGTCTCATTCAAATTCTCCACCTGCTTCTAGGATTAGAAGAGTTTGACTTATCAAATACCTACATACTAATAACACAAATAAATACTCAGATTTTTAAAAACTTATTTGTTTACAACAGCAATTAACTATTGCATTGCCTGATACGTGATTATGTGTTTAATGCTTGTCTCTGCCCCTAAAATGTAAGCTCTACCAGTGCAAGGCCTGTGTCTTTCTTGTTTGATGTTATATCTGAATATATTCCCTTGCATGGGGCCTGATAAAGTGAGTTCTCAGTAAACGAATAAATGAAATGATTAGTATCAAATAAGTAAATAAAACACAAGGGACTAAAGGATGTAGTTCAGCTGTTTCTCTATATATGATTATTACCCTGCTTCCTGTTTACAAGAAAAATACGTAAACATGTATTTGTGGATTAAACAAAACAATGGAAAACTGGCAACCTGATCTATGTGTAAGTACATCAGCAGTTTAAGATAAGATCCTTGTTAAAGCTAAGAATAAATTCAGCTCTTAGAACCACGGAAGTGGTTGCATTTAGACCAGATCTCAAAGACCGTTAACTTAATGCTAATTTTCTACTTGTAATGGTAACTCAGAACCCATTTTATAGATGAAACAGTTGTGGTACCAGCCTAAAGACAAAACTAAAATTAATGCCAGACACAGAAGCTTTTAACAGTCATTTTTCAGCTGTGAGCTCCACTTACTACTACTCATTTGCAAATTCACACTTGGCAGACTTGAAAACTGGTATTTAAAAGTGTAATACATAGCTCCTTTTCTGTGGGCAAAATTCTAAGCAAGAAGGAATATCGAAGTTAAAGCACATAAAAGGATACACAAATAGTTATTTTCTATGAGCTATATTTACCCATGTTCAAGTTGATAAGTATAGCTACATTCCTCTTCAAAGCAAATTTCAATTGAAGGCCAATTGGAGAGATAAAGTTAAGAATGGCTTTTCAAGAATGGTAAGTTCCTAGATATAATAGTGTAACCAAGTGCACTTACAGAAATTAAAAAGGAAAGTGTCTTACCAATAATAAGAAAAGCAGAAGTTATCTCCAAGTACAAAAAGCAATGCCAATAGACTAGATATGCTGACAAGACACGAGTAATATTTTCCACATATAAGAAAAGCTTTCATCTCAGAAGACTATTTTTTAAGCTATTTTTGTACCTTAATTAAGATCTACAGAACTCAGTGGAGTGGTTTTCTTCCTCTCCATTTACTAATATATTAACTAAGGCACAGAAATGCTTGCCAAAAACCACATAAAGAGTGAGAACGTCAGCTGGACACTTTAAGACAGAAAATGCCTACCACTTCTTTTTTAAGCTTTCCTTAAGTTACACAGAAATGCATGGATAGATGTAGACACAGATGTCAGGAAAGACAGATGTGCATTGCTTTCACTGTCTTTCTCTGAGACATCACCCCGCACCTTCTCAACACCCTGAACCCCCAGTGTGGTAATAATGGGAAGGTATCAGAAAGTGATACCTACCTGTCAATGCTTATTAGGCTTGTTAGTATTCAGAGACATTAGTGCTGACACAGGCAATCTTTGTTTTAAACTCAAGAAAGCAACTCCAGAGAATCTTTTAGCATGAGATAATATGGGAGCTTATCATGTTTTCTTGCATAATTTCTCCTTAAATTTTTTTTATAATAAAACAGAAAGCAGAAATTATGCAATGCTATGTTCTAACAGTAGGAACACTGGCAGCCCAACCCCTGACCTCACTATACCCATGTCAATAGGTTTTATGAAGATCAGTAGGTCTTCGGAAATTGAAAACTTCAAGGAACATTAATAATTGTTGAATAAAATAGGATGATGCCTGAAATAGCTACAGATAAAATATTAAGACTATTTTACCAGTAACTAATTAGATCAGATATTAAAAACAAATGTATTTCTGCCTTAAACCTACAAAAAGAAAAAAAAAAATCCTTCTAGTTAGCCAAAAAAAGCACCAAGTAATATTTCAGCTTATCCATTATGAAAACATGAAAATCATGCTCATAAACGTCACATAGGTGGGAGGGAGAGGCAAAAGAGAGAAAAGTCTTAAATTATACTGATATTGTACATTATTTTCCAATAATGGAACAACATCTTTACTGGCGTGGAAGCAAACAACCACCCTTTATCAAAGTTTTGCAAGGCAGGAATCTAATTCTTTCCCCCAATACCACAGAAAATCTAAATATTAACTTCCTAGATTACACAAAGAAGTAAACATTGCTAAAATGTGTAATAGAAAGTACTAAAAGTGTCTCTGCAAACTTCTGGAATTCAGAAAGGCTGTTAACAGGGCAAAATCACAGGAGAAAATAAAGCACAGATAAAAAGCATTGTATGTTTTCTTCTAAAGACTAGTGAGCTCGAGGACAGGAACTGAATCATATACCCTGGGGTCCAGCCCCGTGTGTTTTTTAACAAATGCGAACAAACACGCATTTGTGCATTACTAGAACATCAATCTAACAAAACGTCTTTCAGTAAATTTAAGTTATCGTAAAGTATTCCATTTTCATTCCCACAGATATGGAGAATTCAGTTCTAGGTATTTTTTAAAGAACATTCTATGAACCAAATAAAGAGTTTACATTCTGACATAAAAAAAAAAAAAGAGAGAACTATATACTGTTATCAGTGATTTTTTTATTTTGCTATCCCTCACTACACCTCCCGAAGTCTTTCAATCTCTATCTCATAATTACCTCTTTTTCTCTCTCCGGGGAGGCATAGCCTTCTCAAAGACTGACAATTACAGTTACACTCTTATTTCCATCCTTTCTGCCACAAACAAGGCCTTCCTATTCAAGGTTTCCTTCGCTGTGACACAGTGTCCCATTTAAGACCATGGGTGCTGGAACCTGTCAGAATGAGCTCAAATCCTGACTCTGTTGTCACTCTTACCAGCTATGTCATGTTGGATAAATTAATTAAGCTTTCGTTGCTTTAGTTCCTCATCTTCAAGATAGGCATGATAATGGTGCCAACCTAAGAGGGTTGTTGTTTGATTTTAGTGAGTTAATTTTTTTTTTAACTTAGAAGATTATCCACCACCTAATATGCGCTCAGTAAATGTTGGTGTTAATTTCCTCCTGGAATTCATTGGCCAAAGTAGAGCAGAAGATGCATAAGGTTGGGAGATTGAAAAAAAAATGTAATATTTAAAGAATTAAAGAAAAAGGAAGAAGGAGCTGAGCAGGTACAAAATAAGAAGGGACTGGGAGTGATGACAGCACAGTTAACACAGCCACGTCCAATGCAGCAATGCCGCTCCTGGGTGTATATCCAAGGGAAACAAAATATATGTCCACAGGAAAACCTGCCCACAAATGCTCACAGCATCGTTATTCCTAATAGCCAAAAAGTGGAAACAGCTCAAATGCCCATTAACTGAAGAGAGGATAAACAAAATGCAGTTTATCCATACTGAAGTGATAGGTTCCATGGAAATTCCATAATAAAAAGCTAGGAAGGTGGGTGAGGGGATGGGGTAATGGGGTGATGGGCATTAAGGAGGGCAGTTGATGTAATGAGCACTGGGTGTGATATGCAACTGATGAATCACTAAATTCTACCCCTGAAATTAATAATACACTATATGTTAACTAAATTGAATTTCAGTAAAAAATTAAAAATAAATAGCCAAACTGTGGAAAGAGCCAAGATGTCCATCGACAGATGAATGGATAAAGATGTGGTGTGTATACACACACACAGACACACACACAGACACACACACACACACACACACACACACACAAATGGAATATTATGCAGCCGTCAAAAGGAATGAGATCTTGCCATCTGCAATGACATGGATGGAACTGGAGGGTGTTATGCTGAGCAAAATAAGTCAATCAGAGAAAGACATGTATCATATGACCTCACTGATATGAGGAATTCTTAATCTCAGGAAACAAACCGAGGGTTGCTGGAGTGGTGTGGGGTGGGAGGGATGGGGTGGCTGGGTGATAGACATTGGGGAGGATGTGTGCTATGGTGAGTGCTGTGAATTGTGCAAGACTGATGAATCACAGACCTGTACCTCTGAAACAAATAATACAATATATGTTAAAAAAAAAAAAAAGAAGAAGATAGCAGGAGGGGGAGAATGAAGTGGGGGAAATCGGAGGGGGAGACGAACCATGAAAGACTATGGACTCTGAGAAACAACCAGGGTTCTAGAGGGGAGGGGGGTAGGGGGATGGGTTAGCCTGGTGATGGGTACTAAAGAGGGCACGTACTGCATGGAGCACTGGGTGTTATATGCGAACAATGAATCATGGAACACTACATCAAAAACTAATGATTTGTAATGTATGGTGATTAACGTAACAGTAAAAAATTTAAAAAAGGAATAAAATAAAAAGGTATGAATATAGATACACACTATAATATGGATGAATTTTGAAAATATTATGCTAAGCGAAAGAAGTCAGTCATAAAGTGCCACATATAGTATAAATTCTATTTATATGAAATGTCCAGAATAGGCAAATCTATAGAGACAAATAGCAATTTGTGGCTGCCCAGGGCCAGGAGAGGGGGGTTGGGATTAGTTGGGGGGTTAGACTAAATTGGACAGGATTTCTTTCTGGAATGTTGAAAATGTTCTAAAATTGATTACGGTGATGGTTGCATGCTTCTGTGAATAGTCTAAAAAAAAAAAACCATTTCATTGTGGGGTGCCCAGCTGACTCAGTCGGGGGAGCACGCGACTCTTGATCTTGGGAGTTGTGAGTTTGAGCCCCACATTGGACATAGAGATTACTTAAAAAAAAAAACGAAAAATGAAACATTTCATTGTATAATGCAAATGGTTGAACTGCATGAAATATGAATTCTATATCAATTATATTCAATAAATATGAATTCTATATCAATTCTATATCAATACATACACAAATTTTTAAAAAGCAGCAAAACAGAAGACAAAGGCCTCAACATTCATTGCACTGTTCACATGGTAGAATTTGTAGCATATAACTTTAGTTCCTTCCCTTTTTAATTTAAAACTGATTTCTTGAAACTTTTAGTCTCACTTTCCTATATAATTTCACACTTAATTATTAAGATTGTTGTCTTATTCCATCATTTTCCCACTGTGGACATCTTACATTTGATCAACTTAAGAAGGTATTTTTGTTCTGGGTTACCCAATTTCCTGAGTTTCAAGAATCGTTCTGAGTCTAAATGTCTTATGGTATCTGTTGTAACTTTAAGACAAAGAAAAGAATAGAGCACTAATTAGGTAAGCATTAATTTGAGAACATCTTTGCTTTTAAAGGTAATTTTTTTAAAGATTTTATTTATTTATTTGACAGAGACACAGCAAGAGAGGGAACACAAGCAGGCAACACAAGCAGGGGGAGTGGGAGAGGGAGAAGCAGGCTTTCTGCTGAGCAGGGAGCCCGATGTGGGGCTCGATCCCAGGACCCTGGGATCATGACCTGAGCTGAAGGCAGACGCTTAACGACTGAGCCACCCAGGTGCCCCAAAAATACTTTTTTTAAAACATTAGTGCTCATGGCTTTGTGAAAAGATATCTGCTCCAATGGGGGACTAGGGCCTGCCTTTTGTACGGGGGTGGGGGGAGGCTTAATGTGCTCCCACAATTAGTGAGGCCATTTACTTTTTGGAGAACCTATCACTTTAACCAAATCACATCCTGTTCCCTGAACCTTTGATTAGTCATGTGTATGTACAGAACTGATTTCAGTGCTTGCTGACGAGTCTTGCACAACATCATCAAAGGTTTATTATCTCTTGAGACTGAGAACACTTACAATATGCAGGAAGAGATTTCTGCCATTTACTTTAAAACAGAGTAAGTGGGTATTAATGATTAACTCATGAACTTCATCAATTTTTTTAAAAATAAGTCTTCATATACTGTATTTTACTTCTTTCTCTTTCTATTTTACACACACACATGCACACACAGGCATGATGCATGCAATTTTTTTCAGGGTTTGAGTAAAATAAGGATAAGTAGGTGTCCCTGGATATGTACTGAAAACATTACTGGAGTACTGGCACTTCACCTTTTTAATCACTTAACACATGAGACCTGAATACATCCACATTTTTCTTTTTTTTTTAAGATTTTATTTATTTATTTGAGAGGGAGAGAAAGAAGCAGACTTCCCACTGAGCAGAGAGTCCCACGGGGGGCTCCATCCCAGGACCCTGGAATCATGACCTGAGCTGAAGGCAGACACTTAACCTACTGAGCCACCCAGGCGCCCCTATATCCACACTGTTTTACACCCATTGATAAAGAATTAAACTGTTCACTTTTTGGAAAAGTGTTAACATATATATGTATGTATGTATATATGTGTATGTATATATATCAATTTCAATGTACTTCTATATCAATGGTTTCCAGTAAGTTATCCAGCCATCATAATTAAAGGGGTAGCCACAGTTTTATAAGAAGGAATAAACTGACCTAGTACATTCCACAAAGACTTATAGGTAAATATTATACTTGACAGTCTATCTGGAAACATATATCTAAAAAAATGTCTACAAAATTAAGCAATTAGGAACACGTTTTTGCATTTATGAGTTAAAGATGGTAATTCTATCCTCTGTGTGGAGAATGAACACTCTAAAAACTAAATAATTCTTCATTAAGCCCATCTTGGTTTTTCTAAGATTTAAGGAATTATGAGAGCCAAAGACTGTATTTCTCTGAAAAAAAAAGTTATTTATGAATTCCCCTTGGGTCTATTTTTCAGGAACTTGGTTATGAGTTTGGTTATTTGGTTATTCTTCTCAGGGAATACTCATCATGGGAAAACTTGGTACAATTGTTCCATCCAAATGTGTTTTTTTAATTATTTACCGTGCTAATAAAAATTATAATAAACAAAAAGAAATAATAACCCAGAATTGCTTTTAGCCAAATCGTATCTCAAAGGACACTGAGGGGCCTCAGTTTAAAAAGCAGTGATAGTATCACATAGTAAATAGGAGAGCTTTCTCCCTTCTAAAGTACTGTGTAATAGTGATTCACCAAACAAACTAAATTCTGAAAGGTATGTTCCAGTGTTTGCATAATTCCTATTTTAGCATGCATGTTAATTTTATTTTTAAAAACAACACCATTTATTTGCTGTGAAAATTAAGAATCCTTCTCCCCCTCCCCATGTCCAGAGTCACTTACTACTCAGTGGCTAAGTGCTAATAGATGTTGAGTTTAAAGGAGATGCCTTGAAAAGTGACTCTCTTTCAGAGGTGAGGGCAATCAGACTTGCTACCTGATTTCTTTCAATTGAACAATGAATGATTTCAGGCCCTAAGGACATATGCTAGTGTTATTTTCAGGCTTGCCAAGTGAATAGTTAGAAATATTTGAAGGCTTTGAAAGGTAGCACACATTATAATTATCAGACTGTCCTTGCATGCTTTACACACAGCAGTTATAGATATTGGGAGCTTCTGTATCGCTAACAATTCTGTCATTTCCAAACTAAGACTAATCTTGCTCTTCCATAAAAGAACATTTCATTAATGAATGTGGTCAACTGCAGCAACGTCAACGACTGACACTTTTTTGCAGGAAGAGGTAGCCAGATTTAAGAAGGCAAGATTTCCCCCAGCATCTCTTAAATTAAGTCAACGCGAATAGTTCTAATAAGATTCGGGGCTTTACATTGGAATCTTTAACAAAATTTCAAGAAGAGAGAGGAAGGGAGTGCATTAGAAACATATGGTGGAAAGAAAATTTCTGGAGCCTTGTAACTAAAATGGATCAAAGTAAGAAGTGAAAGATAAAAGTAAAAAAAATAATAATTCAAAACAAGATTATTTCTAAAAACTAAGTAAGTAAGTAGCAAGTGAATAGGACTTCCTCCAGCAGTTACAAGGATGCCAGGAAAAGGGAATTGAGTTCTGGGGCAGAGAGTAGACTGTGCTTTAGTTGTTCCTGTTTAGGAAGTTAAATGCTTAGGGAGGCATATTCCCTCTTTCAGGTCAGCGGGGTACCATTTAGTACATTACTGCTGAAGTACCCTGGTGACCTGAATGAATTAATGCAGCTTCCAAAGGTGCTTAACTTGCAAGCACTGAGAGCTCAGGCACTAGCAGTGATAAATATTCTAGTAGTTCTTTCTATTTAATATACCAAACACCCAAAAATGCCAGCAAAAGGAAGTTTTTTTAAAGTGAAAGAATTCCGTTGTGACAGGAGATACTCAGGCAACAATTTTAACCAGCAGTTTTCTCCTTCTGGCTTGTAGATGACCCAACAGGTGTTAAGTTCATCATTCTCCTTGGCTGCGTTCATTCTGGCCCGCTCTTGTGTTACACCACATCTGCGATATCTTTAAGGGAATCTGCAAACTTGAAGGAATGAAAGTGGGCTCCAAAATGATGAAGCACTAGACAAAATTGTTAAGTTTGCCTCTGGTGCTCTGGCCTTTCTTTTCCTTTCCCACTCTCTACTCTTCCTATCCTCAAGTGCAACAGAAAGTTTTCTTATTAGCAGGGCCTCATGATGTGGCCTAGAACACCAACACAGTCTCTTACTGTCTGTGAGGACTTGAGCAAGGCATTTTGCTCTTAGTTTCCCATATGTCAAAATAGGAACAGTAACCTATAACTGTTAGGAAGAATAAAATGAGATAATGCAAATAAAAAAGTCTAACTTCTTATGATGCTGTCAGCCTACGTCCTCTTTTTTAAATGGATAAATGGATGTCAGTTATCAATATGGTTTTACCGTTGACAGAACAGCATCAGAAGAAGGGATATTTTTGGTAAGATTCCTTCCCAATATCTCATAAATCCTATATAGACAATCAATTGCTGACTCTATTTATAAACGAGGCGCTTCTTGACACAGGACACATAATCATGGATGAAAAAATCAATTATTTTAAAACTTTAAAAGCTTCCCTTCCAAATGTAAGTTAAGCGATACAGTTGGACCTATCAATAGCTCGTTTCTTTCCATCTTCAGCTCTGCATTCCACTAATTTTATCAGCAGATAACCAAACACGAAGAATTTTTCAACTTTAATCTTCCTCTGCATTACTCTTTAAAAATTGCCTAATGGGAAAATATAACCTTGACATTCATTCTGTAGGCAACAAGAAGAGAGAGAGATGCGTATTCTACGCTACCTAACATTTCCAGTGAAAGACAGGCTTTAGGAAAATCTGAATCAATAAAGTACTATGAGTATGGCCCAATATACTTTTATATTGATGTGCACATATTTAATATACTACATGTAAGTATTATATTCAAAGCTACAAACGTATTTTTCCTTAAAGATGAAAACCAAGTGAAATAAAATGTTGCCACATGTAACTGTTATTATCTATGATAATAACAAACTTGTCTTTGTAAACATGTATCTTGAAGCAAAACTCTGACAGTATAATAAACTGAACTCACAAAGATTCTTCAAGAGTCAAACTAAATTAGCATCCTGACCCTATAAGGGGGTTGACTGACGTTTGCCATTCTTTACCAAGTGGTTTTCTTCTTCATTTCGAGGTAATACATCAGTAGCATCATCCTCACGTACGAAGGAAACATACATGTTCCAACTAATAGAAAAGCTCTGCACTGCCTTAAATGCCCACCATGACCCTTGTCTAAAACTGATCAGTAACATCTTGCAATGCAAGAGAGCAGTAAGAGGAAGTTGAGATAATCAAGCGACTTTGCTCTACAACTACTGATGACCCAAGAGAGCAGTCACACTCAGTCCTCAGACCAGCCGTTGTCAGAAACAAAACAAAACAAAACAAAACCATGGAAGCTTTTGATGTGGGGTTCTAACCCTAATTTTATTACTATCCTTGCCCCACTGGAAGAATAGAGTGAGTCTGGAAGCATCACCTTAGAGAAGATGGCTTATATCCTGCCACATTAACGGGACACAACCTCCATCAACAGAGACTCTGTACTGGCACATTGTAAGTACTCCATCACTGCCTCTGTATATAGTAGAAGTAAAACTTGGGATATCATTCAGGTACTCTGCAAACAGGACATGAGCCTCTGTGCCTCTACCAATCCCCACACTCCTCTGAGGTTATAGGATCTGTGAAGATGTTTCCTCATAGGCTGTAGGGGGCTGCTTCCACTGCTGCTCTTATTTGAATAAATCATATCGTCATAAGCTCTCCTGAAATACACCGATAATTTGGGAAAAGTGCCTTTTAGGGCTTGAATTCTCTGAATAATGAACAAATCTCCACGTCTAATTGAACTCAGCCTGAGCATAGGCTCAGACTCAAAGCAAACTTGGTAAAGCATTTCCAGTAGAACTCAGGCAGGCCAGATGTTCTGGAAGCAGAACCACGGTCATTATGCACATACCAGCCCCTCCCCCTGCACCCCGGGCCAAGACCCTTTCAGCAGCGCGAGGCCTGGTTAACATATGACTTTGGCTGCATCACTGCGTGGCATCCTAGCGCCCATTTGGACGTTTCAGCAATTTTAAACAAGCTCCGCTGACAGGGACTATTAAATTGAAGCCCAAGAAGCACGCAGGGAGAGCACATTAATTATGGGGTAACACCTTTGTCTGCATTACCTAAATGACCTCAGGGCGGGTGACACAGAAGCGATTTACTACTTTTGGTTAAACCGCACCTTCACTTCACATGAGACAGAGTGAACACAAGTTACACAAAAACCAGAATATAAATCATAAAGTATGAGTTGATGTGGTCCTGAAGTGAATGGTCGTGTCAAAATTTTTTACTGTGTTTCTGAGATGAGGGGCAGCGTGGGCTTGGAAGGAGATAAGTGAGGGAAGCTCTTAGGGTGGGGCTCCGCCCTACCCAATCCCCACCCCTGACAAAATCACTAACCCAATCCCCACCCCTGACAAAATCACTAACCCAATCTCCATCCCTGACAAAATCACTAACCCAATCCCCACCCCTGACAAAATCACTAACCCAATCCCCATCCCTGGTAAAATCACTAACCCAATCCCCATCCCTGGCAAAATCACTAACCCAATCCCCATCCCTGACAAAATCACTAACCCAATCCCCACCCCTGACAAAATCACTAACCCAATCCCCACCCTTGGCAAAATCACTAACCCAATCCCCATCCCTGACAAAATCACTAACCCAATCCCCATCCCTGGCAAAATCACTAACCCAATCCCCACCCCTGGCAAAATCACTAACCCAATCCCCAACCCTGACAAAATCACTAACCCAATCCCCACCCCTGACAAAATCACTAACCCAATCCCCACCCCTGACAAAATCACTAACCCAAACCCCATCCCTGACAAAATCACTAACCCAATCCCCATCCCTGGCAAAATCACTAACCCAATCCCCAACCCTGACAAAATCACTAACCCAATCCCCATCCCTGACAAAATCACTAACCCAATCCCCAACCCTGACAAAATCACTAACCCAAACCCCATCCCTGACAAAATCACTAACCCAATCCCCACCCCTGACAAAATCACTAACCCAATCCCCACCCCTGACAAAATCACTAACCCAATCCCCACCCCTGACAAAATCACTAACCCAAACCCCATCCCTGACAAAAATCACTAACCCAATCCCCAACCCTGACAAAATCACTAACCCAAACCCCATCCCTGACAAAATCACTAACCCAACCCCACCCCTGACAAAATCACTGCACCCCCCACCTGACATGTTCGAAAATTCATCCAGACTAAGCAGCTCCTTCAAAACAAAATGCACCCTGGAAAAGACCTGAGAGTCATTTATATCTGTGGATGCTCTATTCTGCTTTTATGAAAAGGCTTCTTTCCCCTTAATTAAGGGAATGCTAGTTTTCTTCGGGGAATTAGATGGGTAATCTTGCGACATGGAGCATTTCCATGAAGAGACAATCCAGGTGGGATAAAACAGTTAGGATTTCAGAGAAACAGAGAAGACGTACTAGCATGTGCCTGACATGTTGGGAGATGGTAGCACTGGTTAAGGAAAGACATGTGGAAAATAAAATGGGAGGGTTCCTTTGCACACTTGGCTTTCTTTAAATTTTGTCTGGGTTTGTTAACAATTTCACACACTAAAAATCACTTTATCTATCCTGACATGGATGTAGTTAAGTTGCTAATGCCTGGTCTAAAGTAATCCTTTTAGGGATTGATGTGTATTAACATATATATTTTATATTTGGATAGACAGATTTTTAGTCATTTTTTTTCCAGGGGAATACAAAGAGGGTTCTCAGCTCACAATGTAATATATTACTTGCCATGGAAAAGCAGTGAGGAAGTCCATATCTGTGCTGGAGTAGCCGTGTTATAACACATAGCTGTGCTTCAGCAAATGTCAGGCTTAAAAACAGAAGGAGACGTAGCAGATAGGGCTGGCCAATTACACTGCGATCTAAAAACACCAGTGATTTATTAGTTACTATGAGCTAACCAGCTCCTCTCCATTTGATCTGCGTATTTATTAGTTATAAGTATTATGGGAGCATGTATTATTGTTCCACCACAGAAACTCTTTTTTCAGCCTCTGCCTTGTCTTTTTATATGAGAATACAATAGAATAATTTGAGTGGTGATTACTTTTTAAAAACGAAATCCTGCAACTGGAATTAAATTTCACAGTGCATTTCAACCTTGAAAGAAACATAAATCTGAAACTAATATAAAAAAGTGTAAAAATTTCCATATTCAGGTTAATTGTTTGGCAACAGAAAAGAATAACTTTTGTTTATCTCTGAAAACAGCTTTCTTCATCTAAATAAATGACTAGAATAAGAAAAACCTGTTTTGGTTTCTTAGATACACACACATATTCCAATTTCCTTTTGTACAATGACTTTTATGCAAATGTGTACCACACAATCTCCTGACCTCCTTTACCATCACACTGGGACAATGACAGTTCAATAATTGAAACGGTACATATCTGGTATATTTGATTTTAAATTGCAAAGTTGGACTCAGGCTTATTGAAATGAAAATGCTTGTGATTCTTTGTTAATTCCAAACTGATCGGGTTATTATTTCCTACTAGTAAAAAAAAAAAAAGGCAAAAAAGGTAGGTGAAGCTAATTATTCCATTTTTTATTTCCTTGACACATACTTTTCCCAATGTGGCTCCTTCCACTCTCTTCTGTGACCCTCCCCCACACCTTGATTTTAGTTCTTAACCCGGATGCTTTCATCCATAACATGGATAATGAGAAAACTCCAAAAATGTTCCTTGGGGAAATGTTACACTAAAAGTTACCTAGGACTAAATCCCACGTGTGTTCTTTTGCTCACCATGGAGACAAGAGACTCATTCACTGCTCTCAGCCAATTTTAAATCCAAATATGAAAATAGCCTTATGGAATTCAGACAGACTATTTTGCTTCACTACTAGCAGATGCAGGAAGAAAAAAGGCTGGTATAATTAAGCTTTTGACTTTGAACCAGCAAAGCTGTGAACACCTCACTTAAAAATACATATAATATTATAAGAGCAGCTGACGTGCAGGTGAGGCAAGAGCATTTGCAAGCCCGGCATAGGATGGGGGTAAACCAATCAGCTGGCTGGAAAAAGTCTTGTCCCTTCTGAGCCAAGAATAAACTAAACTGCAAAACTGAAATATGGCCAAAGTTGTATTTGTTCTTTGATTTGAATGTGTAGTGCTAAGTGGTTTCCATTATAACTTTTTACTCGACTCTTTAGAAAAATGTTTGGGATCATGTAAGAGGGAGACCAATTGTAATACATTTTTTTTTTTTAAATGAGGGTTGGAAGTAACAGGGTTTCTTTAATACAGGCTAATCTCAGGCTATTCATTTATTCATCCTACAAATATTGAGGATTTATTCTATGAATATCAATTGACAAGAATTTGTAGAGGATGCAAAGGTGTGAAATTAGAAGAATATAATCAAATCCAATAAAGTGGTTAGCTAAGAAACAATGCTTTTGCATCATATCTAGATCTATATGTCAATGTAGATATACACACGAGCACACTTTGACTTACAACACTAACTTAGCTATCTGCACACTCAGTATTTGTTAACCTCACTTTAAATACACTTTTATACATGGAAGGAGAAGATTAAGGGCAATCTGTAGTTTCATTTTATTGTTTTAATTTCTTAGGCAAATTTTGCTTCATTATTAAAATTTCTGGAGGAAAAATCAAAATTTAATAGTGCTTAGCGCTTCAGAGAATTCTGCTTAAAGAAGTGAGTAAGCTTTCCTTAACAATAACAAAATTCCTTTTTAAAAAAATTCTAAGGAAAATAATACTGCCAAAAAAATGAACACAACTTTGTTTGTTTTTGCAGTCATCGTTAGCAATAGACATAAAGGTATTCTTCTTTTTTTAGTCCATTTGGAAAGATCATCAACACATTCTGCCTCTGGGTCCTTTGCCAAAAATACCATAACCCGCAAGCCTTCTACCTTAAACATAAAAGGAAAGGTGTTGTTCTGGTCAAATAAAGAAATAATTTTTACTAGCATACGTCTAATGTTAAAGCTGCCTAAATCCTGCCAAATACATTAAGACAACATCTGTAAAACAGATTTTCATTAAATTGATCAGTTTAAAAGTTAAGCAGCTAGGCAGATGATGCTTTTAAGCTAACCCTTAACCTTTAACCTTTAACCTCCTTAAACTGGAATAAGGACACACACTTCTTTTAGTAATACTGCTGCAGGTTGACAATGCAAGAGGTAAAGTGGTCTATTCAAATCGAACTGACACATAACCACATTTAGAGTGTTATGAATCAATATGTTGTCAATAACGAGGAAAGCTGTTTTCTCACAGCTCAGTATTTATCTTATAACTGCTACTTGTCACTTTCCCTTAAAGTCTGAATAATTCACGATGCAAAATGATGTAAATTAAACTCAATGAAAATGAGTTTTATATAGGAGATTATTGTCTAGTCATTAACTCAGAAACTATTTTAAGTCTAATTTTAATATTTTAGCCTATTACAGACCATCATTTTTTTTTTCCACGCTCAGGCCAATTTGTTAGGTTCTCATTTAAAAGCAATTAATGTTACTTATGAAGCAATTTCATTTTGCCGACACAAGCCGACCAAGCTTGCTAATATTCTCATTACTACACTTGAAAATCCTCTATATCTGACTCAGACAGTTTCTGTAAATCAGTTTCAAAAAGGCACCCTCAACACACTGCTACTCTGGAGTATTTTTCTAGTTACTACTAGAAATAATGAATGCCCCTTGAAGGATAATACAACATAATATAGTTCGATTGCCCAATACCAAGTTTCAATAGCTCAAATATTTATCTCCTCAATCTTCTTTTAATTCAAGGTAAGCTTGTTCAAAGTATGTTTTTGTTTGTTGGCTGACCATTTTTAGATGCTAGGCTACAAAGAAAGACACTTGAGTATTTAAGAGATAAGCAAAGAAAGAAGAGTGGGGGACAAGTAAATTTTTATATGACTTTATAACATTTTTAAGGGAAGAGTACATATATTCTTTGGTTCTGGGATCTAAAGCTCTGTTTTAAAGCCCTCTTTATAAACAAGCTTTTATCTCATTTGGTTGTTACATTCGAAGGCAATATCCAACTCTCCCTGAAAAGAAACTTGAAGAGTAACTCTGACACTTAGCAAATTGCTCTGCAGATAGTGAGAGAGATCAACTCATACTCAAGGAAAGAATGAATAAACTTAATACACACATATATACACGCGTTTAAATAATCATCAAACAATTAGATTAAACAACCTTTCCTGAGAAAATAAACAGTAACACTCTACCTTTCTTTAGCTTCCCACATGAGATCAATAAAATAGAAAAATTTGTACATTTATATCTTCTATTCACAACATGCTAATTTAAAGTGTTAGAGGAGCTGCGTGAATATAAACACAGTTCATGAATATTCTATATAGCTCCCAGGGTTGAGATCTATTATTTATACAAACTTAATGTTTGTTTTTTTCTCCTAGGTATTCTGAAAGTTTTAATAGGTCAGGTATCAATAGGAAAAAAAAAAAAAGTTGACAACTGAATGGTAAAGCCTATGAATTATAATATAATTAATCCTTTATATTATATTTTCAATAGCATCGACTTAGAAGCTTGCCATCTTACATTAGGGCTTGTACTCCCCTCAAACTGTGTAACCCAAATCTAATGCTTTCGTCATTGATCCACAGAGCACCGATCTTACAGGAATGATGTTACAGATTCTCACGCCACGTCTTTAGGTTTTTATACTCAGTATGTCAATCAAGAATTTGAACTTCAAGAAACAACCCAAACTAATAGCGCCAGCCCCAATTCAAATAAATAATTCTTGCACCTGCTCCAGAGATCCACAATCGGCCCCTTTTGCTGTGTGTTTATAGTTTGAAATAGTATTAGAAAAGCCGTAGATATTATAATCCCTGGTTGACTCCTGATAGTATAGTTATCACTGATTTCTAGTATAAATCAATAGATAACACTTGCAAAATGGATTTTGTAATCATATTTAGAGCTTGTTACAATGACTAATAGCTTGCAATATTTTCTGAATTTTAATATCCCCTAGACAAAAGAAGTTTTTAATAAGTTACCAAGTTATTCATCATAGAAATGAATCTGTTACATTTGTACAAGAACCAAGACAATCAAGCCAATCCAGTAAACAAACTCACAAAATAAATTAACCAGTAATTAGGGCTTAGAAAAAGTCAAGACAAGTTGTGTAATAAATGGTGCTCACCAGTTGCACATATTTATTACATCGGCATAGTTTTTTCCAGCAAAGATAAAAGTGTATTTGCCATTTAATGAACATTTTTATTTGCGCCACACCCAGTGGAGGGAATAAAAACATGACTAGCTGAGAAAGGTCATGCAAAATAACAACCGAGTTAAGTAGAAGACTTTCAACTGATGCTAAGGGAGAGTGTGTTTACTCAAAAATTACAGAAAAACGATAGAACACACACACAGATACACATTGTGTTTAGATTGCCCCTGTTCGACACCTAACAAAAGACGACGCATTCACGAAGTAGCACTGTTTTTGTGATCTGTTGCCTATAACCACTGACACAGCCAAGAGCGACTCTATGTTTGTTGTTGTTGCTGTTGTTTTTAATCAACCAATAAAAGAGGGATAACAGTATTATTTTATATGTGAAAATACTCAGGAAGGTTATTTTAACTTCTGGGAAGCCAGTCAAGATTGCCACTGAGTTAGGTATAAAAGGGACATAAGGCAAATCTTTTAAATAAACTCTCCAGTTGCATGTATCTCAATATACGTTTAGTAACGTTAAGCAGAAACTGTGTATCTTGCCCTTCTATTTTTTTTCTCTTTCTTTTCTTAACTTGCAAATCTGTGCTCCAAGCTCTGAAACAGTTAATTCCCTTCTCTACTCTGTGCCAACGGAAATGGATGTCACTGCTTACCTTGTAGAGCTTCAGGGCCGCCTCATGCCTGTGATTGGTGGTATGCAAGCGTAATTTATCCACACTGTTGGTGTAGTAGTCACAGGCATTACATTTCAGGTGAACTGGGTTGCCAATGGCAATGCACTTCAGCCTCCACTCATTGCTTTTGCCCCCTTCTTTAATGTGAGCCACCAGTTGATATTTCTGCATATGTTTATCAGTCTTGCAGTGGAGCTGGAAGTTGGCTTTGAGCTGAGTGTTGTAGTTACAGAGCTTGCACTGGTAGATATCTCCAATTACAGCCCTCCATTCCTCTTCAGGGAGGGAGCGCTCACTGCTCACATGCACACTTAGGGCCTCCAGGCTGTCAGAGGTGAATTTGTTGCAAACAGCACACTGGAATAGCTTCAGCGCTGGGTCACTGATATAAGGTGACAGCTCTCCTGCAGTAAGGAGGGACAGGTCATCACCCATTAGCTGACCACTGGCAAGCCGGATTTCAGGCGGCAGCTCATTATTTACTACAGGAAAAAAAAAATTAAAAGGAAAAATAGAGACTAGAAAACACAGCACACACAAAGGAATCTGTAAAATAAAGTCTTGACAAGGAATGTGCTTTCTTTAGAGCTTAAACTATAAAAAGCTGTAATAGGATTGAATCAGGATCAATTACAATCATCCCTTTCAACTTCTAAATTCCCTCATCAGATAGCTTTAATTACTCCTACTGGGCATGATGTCATTCTGAAATTTGTATTTTCGAGGGCAAGAAGGTTGATCAATACCATAACAAAACAGTCACGTGCTTGCAGTTTAAGAGCCTAGATAAACTTACATAAGCACTAATTGTTATTTTGCAATTTGTCTAAAAGCTTGATGAGATTTGGCTAATACTGCCCGCGTGCAGGCACAAATACCTGGGATAAGGTAACGGTATTACTGTTAATTTAATTGTCTTCAATTCAAAATATTTAATTAAAAATCACGGTATACCAAGTTTGATATTTTAGGGAAGAGTGGCTGAGATTGACGCCTGCAGGCCTGCTCTCGGCAAAGTATGGCTAATGACTGTAGAGCAACTAATGCAAATTAGCATTTGTTAATCAACCTGCTGAATGAAGAGGGAGTTTGCTGACCCCTCTTATGCTGCCCTTCATCCCTTAACTCCTTCCTCTCTGGAGTTAATTCAGGTTTGAAGCAAGGCACAAATGGTTTCATTATCCAGCTGAAGGAGAAAGTCCCCTGCTAGTAAACTGTCCCCAATTTGGT